>NW_027312735.1:0-26443 GCF_040954645.1 Diabrotica undecimpunctata | reverse complement strand
CGCTATCTCAGAGTAAATATGAATATTGTGAATATTACGAACCAGATTTGGATGATACAATTTTCCAATTGCAGTGTTAAAGCGATTACTGATGTGGAAATAATTCGACAGGCTGAAGAGTCTGTGGAAGAGTTAGTGACGCCAAATGCACTAGAAGTAGTTCAACGAACTGCCTTCTTTTTCTGTGAACATCAGTTCCACAGGAGAAAAAAATCGATAAAAAGGAAATACAATGATTTAGACTTCAAAATTGGATTCGCTGAGACCTGTGACGGACAAATCACAGTGCGTAATTTGCGACAAAGTGTTGCCAAACTGTTCAATGTTTCCAGCTAAAATGCGTCATCATCTGTAAAAGGTGCATCCAGAATGTAATGATTTCTTGAGAAGGAAGCACGGCGAACTGATACATGCCCAAAAAACAATAACCTACCATTCAAAACAGTTAACGAAAATGCTTTGATGGCGTCCAACTTAGTCAGTTAACGTGTTGCTCAAGCAGTGTAGAGCGGAAGCTCATAAAGCCGTGCGTCAAGGACATAATTGAATGTATGTTGGACGATAAAGCCAAGAAACTAGTGAGCACGGTACCTTTGTCAAATTAATACAATCTCGCGCCGCATCGTGACTTGGCAGAGGATGTGAAAGCTACCTTACTTTTTCGAATAAAATCTACCTAGTTTTCACTACACATAGATGACTCAACAGATGTAGCTGGATTGGCAATTTTAATAGCATTTGTGCGGTTCCAGCATTTGAAATTTTTAATTTAATAGAAAGCTTTTTCATAGAGGATAACTACGTCAATGGGTACACAAACAGCTCGAAGGCGATGACTGGAAGAACGTCGGCCGTCATTTCAAGAATAAAGGGAAAAAGCCAAGGAATGCCATCAGCAATCACTGTGTCCTCCACACCGCCATAGCCTCGCTGTAAAAAAAATGCCACATTAATTAAAAGTAGTCTTGGACGAAACCGTGAAGATAATAATTTTATCAAATCACGAGCACTGAACACAAGCTGTTTAAAAGTGATGTGCGATGAAATGGGCAATATATATTTGTCTTTACTTTTTCATACGAAAGTAAGGTGGCTTTCTCGCAACAAATTTTAGTAAGGTTCTTTGAAATGAGAGCTGAAATTAGACCCTTCCTAATTGACAGCAATTTTGTCTTGGGTGATCGATTGTGTAACAAACATTGTTAATTAAATTGGCATATTTAACAAATATTTTTAACAAGGTCAATGAAGTTGGTCTCTCATTTCAGGAAAAGACAGTCAGACAGAAAAGTGAAAATAACTCTCTTTCCACGCCAAATGCAAGTTATCTCAAATTCAATTGGATTTTACTAAAATTTGCAAATCAAGGCAACCTCATTCTTCACATTAAAATGAAGACATTACGTTTTTTAAATTTTAGAAATAGGATCTGTGTGTTCATTTTATTTGTTTTTTGTTATTTGTAATTAAAGTTTCTTATGTTTTCGCTTGAAAAAATAATGAAATAATTGAATAGAAATAGTAATGGTTAATACCACATCCCTTTCCCTCACCCTCCAACTCCTACATAGTGCTCCTCGACCAAAGAACGGCAAATGCTACAGTAGGATTTTAAAAAATTTGAAAGTTTGATTTTAAAAAAGCTTACAAGAGGGATCCTTCCGCCTTCCGTGTAGAATTAAGGGTTAGCGCCTTTTTAGCCAGTCCGGGCCTGTTTTTGACCATATTTTTTATTTTTATGTTTTTATCAGCTAATCATTTATTTAAAATGTATTTTTAGTTTTCAGAAATAAACTCATCCGTTAAGAAAAGGCGAAAAGCTCGGGTTCGTTCGGAAAAATGTCCCCATGGGATTTTTTTGCATGATCACTTTCATGAGATACTCCAAAATAAGGTTCAAGAGGTCGCCCAAGCGCAAAGTTGTTCTAAAATATTTTAAACAATTTTTTTTTAAACAAATTGTAAAATTAATTTTCTGTCTGGGACAATTTTTGTTTAAATTTTTTTGGGGCCATTCTGAACATTGAAACAAAACAGGACCGTATTAGCTTGGCGTATATTGGACAATAATTACAAAAGGACCAACACATGTTTTTCAATTAATGGAACAAAAAATCAATAATCGCTTATTAATTACATTAGTGTTCAAAACATAAATTATTATGAATAATTTTATTGTGTAGATGGATGATAAAATAATTGTAAAGATGTCATCACTTGTTTTCTTATAGATTTGGAGCATATAGCACCAAGAAAGTTTACACACCAGAACAAATGTTAAAGATATTATTGATTTCGCAGAAACTAGAGGAATACGAGTTCTTGTCGAAATAGACGGTCCATACTCATGCAGGCATGGTGGGGCCAATGGGGTTACAGTGCCGGTTTGGGATATCTTAGCAATATGCGTGAATAAGCAGCCATGGAGATCTTTTTGTATTCAACCTCCATGTGGACAGTTGAATCCTTCTAATCCAAAACTCTATGATGTTTTGACTGAATTATATAAAGATATTGTAGATGTCAACCCCAGATAGACATATGTTCCATATGGGAGGTGACGATGTATGTATAATATAATTCTTTAAAATTATTGTATTATATTTGATATAACATACGTAAAAAACATACAGATAAATTTAAAATATGTTAATATAAATGGAATAGACAAGGATTCGTGCCATCAGGACATGTGCGTCGCTTCGATTCGAGTCTATTTCATCATAGGCGGAGCACGGCTATCGTAACATAGTGGTAAAAATGTATGTTTTTATTAAATAGGTACCTGAATTTTAAAACTGGTAAAAATTTCACTGTTTGGAAGAGTCATTTCATCGTTTAACCGCCGAATATCCTCAAATTTAAATGTACACAGCGACCCTCGAAAACTGCCCGTTCGATTTGAGTTTTCTTCACAGAAGAAAATCACAGAATTAGTACATTTATTTGTGCTTCTCTATAACAGACTTTACCAGGAGCTGCCTTACAGTGTAGCCGATTCTTGTTCACAAGTCGCAGTTATTGTCATACAATCCTGAATTCTTCGGACATAGCGGTTTATAACCGTCACTCTTCTTCCTATGCCGTCCCCATTAACGGAGGTTGGCGACCACATTTTTAAAAGCTTCTCTGTCTTTTGCAATGTGGAATAATTCATCTACAGTCATGTTTGTCCAGTCTCGAATATTTCGCAGCCATGACTTCCTCTTTATACCTATTCCTTTTTTGCCATCGACTCTACCCTGCATGATGACCTGCAGAAGACTATATTTATTATTTCTCAGTATGTGTCCAAGGTATGCAGTCTTGCGTACTTTTATTGTTCTCAACAATTTTTTGTCTCGACCCATCCTTCTCAGCACTTTCCTCATTGGTGACCCCTGGCAGTCCATGGAATTCTCAACATTCTCCGGTATATCCAAAGTTCAAAGGCTTCAATCTTCTTAACTATTTGCGCTTTTAGTGTCCATGTTTCTACCCCGTACAATAGTTTGCGACCAGACGTAACATTCAACAAACCTCAGTCTCAGCGCAGTATTCAGATTTTTGTCACATTTTTGAAATTCAACAGATATTGAAAAAAAAAATAACCGTCATAAAAATTACAAAAAAAAAATTATTTTTTTCAATAGTAAAAAATTAAGCACACAAGTGTAATGAAAATAAATTTTATTTACAAATTGCGATTCGTTACATATTTAATTTTATAAACTAAAAATCGATATTTTACATTTCATTCCCATTCGTTTACAAACAATGTGGCAACCTTTGTATTTTGTAAAGAATAGCAACGGTAACACTACCGCAAGTGCGGAAGCAAGAAACGTTTATTTACATAGGCGGTACTGACGGGAGTGCATGTGAGGCATTTTGTGATTATATTTTGTGTTTCTTGTGTGTGGCGTAAGTATGTGGCGATAACCGAGTGTTTTAACAGAGTTGTTCCAATGAGGAGAAGGTTATCAAGGTATTGTAAGCAGAAAAATGGCATCAAATCAAATGTTAGTCAAGCGGTCGACATTAAATTAAAACATAAACTAGAACGATCTTGCCCAAGATATCTCGTAGTGTATCAATCAGCACTACGTCACGAAATGAACTTTCGATATGAAAACGCAACACAAAACCTATGTTATTAGAAAAAAATTTAAATTATTGTATCGAGAAGTAATATTTTAACATACGCAAAATTTGGCAGCACTAAACGGAAAATATATTATTTGGATGGAACCTGGATTAATAAAGGTCATACAGTTGGAACAGTTTGGCAAGATTTAAACGTCCAAAAGTAAATGCGAGAGCATTTACAAAAGGCTGGTCTACAGAATTTAAAGCTCCATTAGGAAAAGGACGGCGTTTAATCAGGCACCCATATGGGAAGTGATACAGGGTTCCTTGATGATTTTTTGCTTCAATTTATAGTCGTTAAGAAAACGGAAGACTACAGGAAGGAAATGACTTCCGAAGTTTTTAAGCGCTGGTTTAAGAGAATCTTAACAAAATTAAAGCCTGGGTCTGTGGTTGTTATGGACAATGCGCCATATCATAGTCGCAGACCAGAACAAATACCGACGACGGTATGGGCGAAAAGGTAGAATTAAGAATGGTCTACAGAAAATGGGGTTTGCATACGAACAATCAACGTTGTGATCAATCAATGATCAAAATTCAGCTACTTAACATTGCGTAGTTAAGGAAAATTAAATATCTTTATGCTGTGGATGAAACTGCAAAATATTAGGGTGTCAAAGTTCTGCGTCTACCACATTATTATTGCGAACTTTAAGAACTATTAAGAAATTTACGACTCAAGCAATCTTCCATGTAACTCCAGAGAAAAGTGCTGAATGTATAGGCCATTTTATTTTGTTTTTATAGATTTTATTTTGATTTGTTTTATATTGTTTAAGTTTTTTGTTTTATTTTATTTAATGGGACAATATGGGTTCTTGGTAAACACTTATTTAAAAAAAAATAGCGCACCAAAAGACCTACCTCTGGGATGGTTTGGGTGAAGTTGTGGTAAAATTTAATTAAAAAAATGTGGTTTAACTCTTTAAAGGATGGATAACGTCAATAGACGGTTTTAGCGTAACTTCTGCGACAACCGGGTAGCAGTTGCTGTGTCATTCTAGTATTTTTAGGGGAATGTAGAAAATAAGTTACAAAATATTTATTCATATGTTTAATTTACTGACGTTTCTATCTATATACCAGAGACCGTTTTCAAATATACAAATGATAGTTATATTTATTTTTCTATACGCTTTTTGCTTGTGGTATTCTAATTTTAGGGAGAATTTTGGAAATAGGCCACAATATATATATATATATAATATATATATATATATATATATATATATATATATATATATATATATATATATATTTATATATTATATATATATATATATATATATATATATATATATTTTTTCAAATGATTTTTTCGACCGTACTGTTTTAAATATTGCTGATACTCTAAATCAATATATATATATATATAATTGTATATATTTATATATATATATATATATATATATATATATTATATATAGTATATTTTATATATATATATATATATATATATATATATATATTTACTGTTTAATTTACTGGACGTTTTGATCTCTGTTCCAGGGATCGTTTTCAAAGTTAGAATAAAATAGAAATAAATAATATAAGATTATATAAATCTATAATAATAATAAACCAAATAAAATAAACATAACTATCATTTATCTATATATTTGAAAACGGTCTGTTTATATAGAGATCGAAACGTCGGTAAAAAACCAATATATTCGTGGCCTATTTCGAACAAATAATATTTATAAAACATAATATAATTAACTTTGAAATAAAAGGTAGTGTACGCCACTGGAATTACATACGTCTTTCTGCACATCTTCGCCATCAAACTATACATTCAGTCAACACTTTATGTATTTAAAATTTAAAATAGCTATTCGCGTCATTCGCGATTGAAACTGAATGTAGAGGGCAGGTCGATTGGCAGTGTCATGGCCGATGCCGAATATAATGGTATAAACAAACATAACAGTCTAATGTTTATCATTACCTTTTTGCATGTTTAGTTTGGTTTAGACGAGTTATTTTTATCATTTAAAAATGGAAATTAGCCTAAGGATATCTTGATACTGTGGTGAAGCAAAGAAATCATTGGTTGAAGGGGGAAGCAGTTTTTCAAGTGAAGAATTATTAAATTTTAACTTTAATGTTTGGAACTGGCCTTTGTAGTGATGAATCCAGAATACTATTTTTTTGTGTATACCGGGGAACCCGAGTATAATGTTCTGTGTAATGTTTGTCTTACTAATATATGCATTATTTTATATATGCCTTATGGTTTTAACATGTTAATTTTTATTTTATACTATTTTTTGACATACTTAATTAAGTACTTTACTGTATATTAACATAAATAAATAACTTGAACTTGACTTTATTGTAGAATAGTTCATGTGATTACATGAAATCAACCTTAACTTAGAGAGTCCACTAGTCAAAAAAGATCATAGCACATGATTTGTCTTTAAAAGATTCCATAATAAATCATCTGAAAAAAAACCTCATGATACTATCCCAACATGGTAAGTATTTGTATTTCTGTTATTCAAGACAATAAGTTATGTATTCTCAGTATGTTATTGACTTAATGATAGTGGTATTTTCTTTTTATTGATTTCCTCTTTTTCCTCAAGTTTTCCAGTTTTAGGAAAGAGAAATAGAGAAATATCTTTTGTCGATCTTGAATTGCATTGAGGAACAGTACAATATCGGATTTGATTTAAAATACTTTAACGTAGTCACAGAATATTGCTTTATAAAGGAATACTTCTTTGGCAATATACTGTGACATAGTCATAATGCTGAAATTAACTAAAAAAATTAAATAATTCTATTCAAATCAACACTGTCTGGTTTGTTTATACCACTTTTAGTAGTTTAAAAATATTCCGCCAGAGGTCAGATACTTTGTTTTCAATCGCGAATAGGGAAAGTGTCTACAAACGTTTTTCAAAAAGACTACATCTATTAAATTTTATTTATTCTAGGGTTTACATTCCATGTTGGAATTCCACCCCCAGAAATTCTAAAATATTTAAAAGGTAAACCGTTAACGGAAGAAAACTTAACCTAGACCTTTGGTCTGAATTCCAACAAAAAAATTGGCGCATTTGATAAGGCAATTGGGACATAATAAAACTTTCATAGTTGTTTGGACCAGTAGCTTAACTGAATTCGAAAGTTATCCAATAGTATTTGCCAAAGGGAGAGGTAATGTATTTCTCTGAAATCATGTTCTTGTGAGATCTTCAATTTTATTTAGTATTATATGGGAATGATTGTTGATATAAACTGCATTTTTGTTCCATATAAAACACAGTTTAGTTAGTATTAGGGTACTCTCTCCTCAGATGAATATCACTTAGTATGTGTCCTATATCGTCTTCTGATTTCTTTGTGAATACAGGGCCGTTTTTCAAGAATAATAATTTAAAATAAGGAATAATTAGTTTTCCACTTGATTAAAATTGTAATACCTAGATATGTATACCTACACATTTTTTCACAAAAAAAATATTGTATTTTTATCAGCAGTTTTATCCTAAAATAGATATTACATTATTCTGCAGTGATTAGAGCACCAAACAAGTAAAAAGAGCGTCAAATACTTGTTATGCTTAAAATACTTATGATTATGATTTCTTTGCTTATTGCGAATCTCTTCACTAACCACTTTTCTGTTAACGTTTTCTTTAACTGACATTGATTTTAGTTACGTTAATTTCTTTACGTTGATAATCGATGTGTAACAAAATCATTATACTCTTTACCTATTTCATTGTTGATTTTACTAGGGAGTTATGGACTACCTAAGTCTAAACGTCACAATGGGGGGGGGGTATTTTAAAAACCTTTACAAACACTTCTAACTCGTGTGTGTTTGTCCCCATAAGGAATTTATACATATTGGTTTTTTAATTGTTTTGAAGAATAAATAAGGACTTTTGGCTATGAACATTCATTCTGTGCAATTGGTATTATACGAGTGAACGGTTAAATTATGGAATATTATCATTATTTCGAGATACCGTCGAGTTTTGAGGGGAAATCCCGAAACAGGTCGATTTTTGTTATAAAATACCCATCTTTTAACGTACATGGAGTAGGGATGACCCTCACCGGTGTGGGTGTAGTGACATAACCATTAATTTTTTTAAATAGAAATTGGTATAATCCGACTACCTCATTTAAAGGAGAATTTAATTCTCTATTTAACGGCA
Organism: Diabrotica undecimpunctata; assembly: GCF_040954645.1. NCBI lineage: Eukaryota > Metazoa > Arthropoda > Insecta > Coleoptera > Chrysomelidae > Diabrotica > Diabrotica undecimpunctata. The sequence continues at coordinate 18,131 of NW_027312735.1, read as the reverse complement.
TTACATTTTAACTAAAATATTTTTTTAAGGGTACAAAAACAATTTTTTTTAATTTAAATTTAACTAAATTACAACTAATGATTTAATTCATAATGTACTTTAAAGTAACCCAAATTATGCATAACAAATTATTTTAAATAAATGTTCGAAATACCATCCATCGGTTCCTGCCATGGACTTTCTGAAGTTAATATTTAAAAAAGCAAGAATAAATAAAAATAATAATGGACACAAAAAAGTTATCTCATAAACACTGAAACTTTTTTTCAAATGTTAATTCAAGCAAGTGATAGTGGCATAGTTATTGTAATATTTATTGACTTAAATGTTTTGTTTTTGTGAGTTGTCATCAGTTGTCAATTGTAATTTTTACTTTTGACTACTAAATTAAGGGCTCAACTAAAAGAAACGCGGAGATAAAAAAGAAACACAGAAACGAGGAATGCAATTTATTCAACACAAAATATCCAGACTAACCTCATCAGCCAATCAACAGTATAGTAAAATAGTCCGAAAATTTGGAGAAACTGGGGCACGTTAAACATATTCCAAACGCTGGGTGTCCTAAAATTGAACACAATGTCAAATTAGACGATCCCGATCGCCGGCTTCAATTTTTCTGAAATTATGCAGGATTTATGTATTCGCAGTCCCCCATATTCATCAATCAAATCCTTTTTTTCCGATGAAGCCACATTTTTTGTATACATGATACCGTGAATCGTCAAAATTGCAGATATTGGAGTCAAGAAAACCCACATTGGATGACTGAGTCACACACGCAATATCCCCCCAGAAAAGTAAATAGGGCAGATCATTAATGACAGAATCATTGGCCCTTTTTTCTTGAAGAAAATCTAAACAGAGAACGTTATTTAACTTTTTTGAGAAATCAACTTATAACTGTCCTTCGCTCCAAATGCGAATAATCCAAATTTACCTAGTGAAAATAATCTGGTTTCAACAAGATGGAGCCCCTTCGCATTACGCACGATGAAGTACGTCAATTTTTAAATCATTGCTTTCCCAGGAAGTGAAATCGGAAGACGAGGTTTTATAGAGTGGCCAGCAAGGTCGCCAGAATCTAACACTTCTAGACTTTTTTCCTGTGGAGTTACATAAAATCAAAAGTTTATGTCAATAGACCCCAAAATTTACAGGACTTGAAAGATAGAATTAGGCATGAAATGAGTCTAATTACTCCTGAAGTCATCCGCTATGTACTTGATAAATGTGTCCGTAGGTTCGCATATTGTCAAGAAATATTTAATTTAAAAATATTATTATGCATAATTCGGTTTACTTCAAAGTACATTATTAATTAAATCATTAGTTGTGATTTAGTTGAATTTAAATTTAAAAAAAAAAAATGTTTTATTGTACCGTTAAAAAAATATTTTAGTTAAAAATGTAATGTCGTTAAATAGAGAATTAAATTCTCGTTTAAATGAAGTGTCGCATTATACCGATTTCTATTTAAAAAAATTAACGATTACGTCACTACACATACACCGGTGACATCATCCCTACTCCATGTACGTTATGACATGGGTATTTTATAACAAAAATCGACCTGTTTCGGGATTTCGCTCAAAACTCGACGGTTCTCGAATAGTAATAATATTCCATAATTTAGCCGTTCACTGTATGTAGTTTGTGAATTTGTGAGGTAAGAATATCAAAGTAATAAGATATTTACCATGAATGTTTATATTTAAGTTTGTTATTTTGTTGTTGTTTTTATTAGGGGTTATTTCAAAATAAATCAATAAATGATTGAATTTATTTACTTACGAAGTTGAAAAATATTTAAATTAATGTTTTATCCTTTTTTTTTTTGTTGCCAGTGATTTTATCCTGTAAAAGACTAAATATATTCGTTTTCCTCCTAGTTTAAGTTGTAATATAACATTCTGTGGAAACCTTCCCTATCAAATTGCCATAATGAGCGTTTAAAAAAAAATGTATTTTGAATGTTGTAATAGTTTTTGTGTTTATTTTTTAGATCTGGGTATATAATGTCTAGTAAACATGTGTTAAAGATATCAAGTATTACTGAATTTTTTAGTAATGACAACACAACTACTATTAACTATTTAAACTTCGAGAAAACGAAAATATTTAGTCTTTTGTGGGATAAAATCACCAGCAACTTTTAAATAGATTAAAACATTAATTCAAATACTTTTATACTTCGTAAATAAATCCAATGATTTATTAATTAATTTTGAAATAACCCCTGATAAAAAAAAAACAATATATCTTGAAATACAGTAAAAAAAAAGTTTGAATTAAACCATAACACTTAAAATATGAACATTTATAGTAATATCTTAATCATTCAATATTTTTACCTCTACAAATTCACGAAACAACAAATAATATCAATCGCACAGAATGAATGTCATAACCAAAAGTCCTTATTTATTCTTCCAAACAATTAAAAACCAATATTTCCAACTTCGTATGGGACAAATACACATAAATTAGAAATGCTTGGAAAGGGTTTTTAAATCTCCGCGCATTGTGACATTAGAGCTTAGGTAGTCCATTAGAATGTGATTTTAAACTCATAAAAATTGAATTATGCTGTATAATAATTATTTTTACATTCTCCATTTTTGTGCTTTAATCAGTATAGTTTTTTTTAAGATAAAAGTAGAAATAAAATAAAATAAATTATAACGCATTTTAGGTACATTATTCAAACTTGGATACCAGAAAGTCAAAACAATCTGATAAACGGAACTTTGCAAATCTTGGATATCAAATTATTATATCAACTAAGGACAAGTGGTACCTTGACCACGGTTTTTGGGGGCACGACGGAGTAATCATAAATGGGAAATCCGTTTACAATAATCGAATGTATGATAAATATGTCAAAGGTATTTTAAGGTGGTGAGGTGAGTAAAACAATTATCTTTATTATTATAAAACTTGTGTGATTTTGTGCCTCTCAAATTTTTTAAATATATTTTTGGATTAAACCACAAAAATTGTAAATTTAAATTATTTATTTTGACTTCCACATCGGAAGAGATTATTAAATACACTATATTTTAAGAAAGATATAGAAATAAAATCATGGGCTCATTTAGAGGCATTTTTTAAATAAATATTGGTCTCATGGGCCACCTTACATGAAAAACAGAAGACAAAACTTTTTGTGCAATGCTCATAGTCGTCAGAGATTAAAAAAAAAAGAGATTCTTAGGTAGAGTGTAAGGAAGTGGTGAAGCATGCTAAAAGGTCGGGGCTAGCTCAATATGTGTGTGTGCACAAGAAAATAGTTTAAAGTTGACAATATTCTATGACTATTAAAAGCAGTATTATGTGTTTAGAATGATAAAAAAATCCTCTTAAATTACAAGAAGAATCAAGGACAAAACCATTTGAGTTTTTTTTCCAACTATTTAGTATGGAAGCAGAATATAATGCGGTTTAGTGTCGCATATTACGTTTGGATTATTTGTTAGATGTAATAAGCATCTGATGGGCTTTAATTTTTAAAAATAATCAGCATTAGATAATTAAGGTTAAAAAATAATGACGAAGTATAATCTTCCCCAGCATTAGTATCTGCGCTATCTTAACTGTCCAAAATAAGATAGGGACTGTCCTCTGATCCAAATTGAGTGGTGCACTGAATTGAATACCTTAGGAAGATAGCAAGAACAGCTTTTAATAGAGAAAAACGCACCAAACTCAAAGAGAATTGGGATTTCTTATCAATCAATCCCAGAGTTTAAAAAAGTCTGCAGACAAAGACAAAGAGCTGCTTGGAGAACCTTCTCTGAGGAAATCGAAGATTTTCCGCAGGCTTCCAGGCTACAAAAAGCGCTCTCAAAGGACCCACATGGGCATGTCGGCATATTAAACGAAGGAAGATGGAAACAAAACTTCCAAACACTCTGAGATAGCGCGTCCTGATGAAAACACACTTTCCCGGTTCTAGTGTCTGAACAGCACCAAACTGGATGGAAAAAGCAATCATACCCTCAATAAACGACTGGCATCTTGCCAAAACAATGATGGAAATTAATGAGGAAGAGATAAAATGGGCCATATTGTGCTTCACCCCCTTTTAAATCACCAGGGCCTGACGGCATATATCCAGCCCTACTACGGTGGGAACTGGATATCCTTCTGCCGGACCTCGTGGAAATATTCAGAGCCTCTTTGGCTCTGAGATATATTCCTAGGAAGTGGAGAGAGGTGTGGTCTTCATACCAAAACCAGGTAGGATGGACTACACCCTACCAGGGCTTTCCGACCAATTACTCTAACATCCGTTCTGTTGAAAACGATGGAAAGGCTATGCGAGAGGTTCATAAGGGATAAAGTTCTGATCCATAACCCACTTCACCCAAATCATCATGCATATACTTCGGGAAGATCTACCGATTCTGCACTGCATCATGTAGTGGGAAGAATTGAAAGATCGCTGGATAATAAAGAATCCACCCCAGGGTATATTCATAGACATTGAGGGAGCGTTTGATAAAACCACATTCCCAACCATCACCCAACAGCTCAACGTCAGGAATGTTCACCTGGCCATAGAGAATGGATATTCAGTATGCTCTCTAATCAATCAATAAGCATAAATGTAGAAGACGTTTCTGTTAGAGGCATGGTTACGAGGGGGTATCCATATGGAGGTGTGCTATCACCACTCCTCTGTAACATAGTTCTAGATACCCTGGTTTACCAACTCAGCAGCAACGGTTTCTACACAATAGGCCAAGCAGACGATATTGCTATCCTGCAAAGCCCTAAGTTTTAGAACACACTATGTGAGAGATTACAAGTTGCTCTCCGACTAATAGAAACATGGTGCAAAGAACACTTACTATCTATACATCCTAAGAAAACAGAGATGGTCCAATTTACTAGGAAAAGAAGAATCACGGGCTTAATACCTCCAAGGATTCTAAACTACTCTCTAAATTTTTCTGACGAGGTGAAGTACCTTGGTATTACCCTTGACAGGAAGTTAACATGAAACTCACACGTAGATGGTAGAGCTAAAAGAGCATATATTGCCTATGAGCAGTGTCGACGAACAGTCGGACGCACCTGGGGCCTTTTGCACAGTGTGATCGCCTGGTTCTACACTGCTGTCATTGGGCCAATGCGAACACTTACGGAGCTATTGCTTGGGTACCAAAAGTGCTACAGGCAACAGCAATTAACAAACTAAACCATATTCAGCGGATGGCTTGCATAAATATAACAGGTGCCATGAAAACAACACCAACTGCTGCAATGGAGTTAATCATTGGCATCACGCCTCTAGATATATATGTCAAAGAGGTGGCGCTAGTGGCAATGATGCGATTGCGCTCAGCTGGTCAAACCTTGATGTAGGAATGGGACAATTGAGAACTCGTTTCTGGCGGGGAGAGATGGATGCGCTATCTCTGCTACAGGGAGGCTGCGACTCAATTGAACCAAAGTTTGTCTTTGACAAACAGTAGGTAAGTAACAGTAAGACAGTATAGGGAGACAAACGTGGCACATGCCTATTGCATATACACCGATGGCTCCAAAATGAAAGAAGGCTCAGGATTCGGGATATACTCCAGATCACTGAACCTAAAAATAAAGTGCGATATGGGCAAAAATGCCAGCGTAGTTTAGACAGAACTGGCTGGTATCTCCATAACCGCAAAAGAGATAACCCAAAAAGGTATAGCAGGGAAAACTATAACGATCTGCATATATAGCAGACAAGCGCTACTAACCTTGAATAGACCACGTGTCCCATCAGGGTCAGTAATGGAGTGTCACGAGTCACTAATTTAAGCTTCGGATGGTAATACCATCATCCTGAGGTGGGTTAAAGGATACAATAGAAATAAAGGCAACCGCATTAGGAAAAAGAGCAACCTAGCCAATTGCTGACCAATTGGCTAGGAAGATAGGCCTGTCCTCTGATCCAAATTGAGGAACAAAAAATAAATTTATCTCGTAGAGTCTACAACATAGACTGAAGTGCGCGTTAGACTGTGAAATTAGTGAAAAATTGTTTATAACAATTAATCGGCCTATTTAAATAATATAAATGAATATATTGTTAAATATATTTTTGTTTATAGATAATCTTATCAAGAAAATTGTATAATTCAAACCGCATTTATATATTTTCTAACCACCACTAATAATCATGGTTGATGTGCTATACTTTTGCCCACTAAAAATTTATTGATATTCTCTTTTTTAGGTCTGTATGTGGGGAGAGTTGGTAGACGACAACAATATAGACAGCAAAATATGGCCTCGAGCAGCTGCCGCAGCTGAGAGATTATGGACTTACCCTAGCACTGATGCCACTTCTGCCCAATATAGATTTTTCTCCCAGAGGGAGCGTTTAATCAAAAGAGGAATATCCTCTGAAGCTGTTATGCCAAAATGGTGTGTTGAGAACGAAGGAGAATGTAGTACATACTTATAAACTAGAAATATGTGTGCCATTTTATTAAAAGACATCGTTGCTTAATTTGTGTCAATGTAAATAGTGTATAGTGAATTTCACGATACAAAAATGAATCAGTTTAATATTATAGTGAATTATAAAATAAAATATGTCGAATTAATACTACAATTATATAGTTTTGGGTACAGTAGATTGCGTATCTAGTAGTAAAAGCAGCACATTTCTGAACAACGATGCAGGTCAACAAGCCCCGAAGTTCGGAAATATGTTTGTACTACTCATACTTTTGTTTTTTGAAATCGCATGTAATATTAGGTACATAAAAATGCATCCTTAACCGAATAATGCCCAGCGTTGCGTTTTCGCAACAGTTGACATAGCCCTCTATGGCGTCATCTTTTGGAACAACAACATCAGTCAAGAAATACAAGCACGGATTCTTAGCGGTAATAAGTGCTTTTATGCATACAACGACTTAATAAAAAGTAAATTACTGAATCGTGAGTCTAAGCTTAGAATCTACAAAACAGTAATTAGACCAGTGGTCACATATGGATGTGAAACGTGGACCCTCTCAATCACTGATAAAAATCAACTGAGAATATTTGAGCGCAAAATACTAAGAAAGATATTTGGACCAACCCAATGCAGCGATGGTTCGTGGAGAATTAAAATAAACCACGAGCTGGATGAACTAATGCAGGACGCAGATATTGTTAGATTTGTAAAAGTCACAAAGACTAAACTGGCTTGGTCACCTAGAAAGAATGCGAGATAATTGATCTATAAAAGTAGTTCAGAGATGGTCAAGTCAAGTAAAATTTATTGATCACATGCGACATTATACAAAGTACATGTATGAGACAAGTCAAAGTTACAGACATACATCTTAAAAGTATATAAATTATTACACACGATAAAACATACTTAAAAGTTATTTTTATAATATGGCTCTAGCTCACAAATGTATTGATGTGCACACCTCCGAAAGTTTGGCTGATGTAAATTCATTTGTATATCTATGGTAATTTGTTAAAGAAACTTATGGCTGCATAATGTGTGCTACCTTCCAACAAAACAGAACAATGTTGTGGAAGCATAAAGTGATTGTCTCCGAATCTGTGTTGAATAAACATGGTTAAACTGAAATTTATTAAATTCATAAATTTTGCTATGTAAATACATTATACACGAAAATATATACAACTCTGAGATAGCGCGTTATTGTTTTGTCTAAAGATGCCTCTACAAGAATCTCTAAATTTCATTTTAAACATTATCCTAATAGCTCTTTTCTGAAGTACGAATATCTGCTCTAATTCAGAGGTACAACCCCAGACTTCAATGCCATATTTGGCTATTGAGTAAAAATGGGCAAAGAACACTGTTTTTAATATTGATGTATGAAAGAGACGTGAAAGAATTCTCAATGCATAACATGCGCTACTTAATCTGGATTTCAAATTAGAAATGTGGTTTGACCATTTACAATTACTGTCTAGAAGTACCCCCAGCAACTTCGTGCAGTCTGTTTTATCTAATGCTGCTTGTATAGTGGCTTGATGGTTTAATAAATTATTTGACATGAAAATCATATACTTTGATTTCTCTTCATTCAAAACTAATTTGTTTGATAAGAAATAACTGTTGATGGTGGATAGTATCTGTGTAGTTTTATTTTGCAAATTTTGATCAGACGTTCCTGTGGCTAGAATGTTGGTATCATCCGCATAACTGATGATGTTAACCCCAGTCAGTGAATTAGTTACCAAAGCTATATCATTAATAAATACTATAAAAAGTAGAGGACCCAATACACTACCCTGAGGGATACCATAATGGATATCCAATGTGTTTGATTCGTTTACAAGTTAATTAGATGTTATCTTTAGTTTTGTCTTCTATTCTCTAGGTAGGAAGTAAACCATTTTAGAACTACCCCACGAATACCAATCCCCTCAAGTTTTATTAGCAACAAATTATGATCCAAAGTGTCAAAAGCCTTGGCCAAATCGAGAAATAAACCACATGCCTTCTCTCGTCTGTCCAAAGCATCCAACACTAAGCTGACGAAATTTGCAAGAGCTGTAGTTGTAGACTTAGAAGATGTAAAACCATGTTGAAAATTATGCAAGCTATGCTTTTTTAGGAATGCGTTCATTCTAGTATAAACCAGAGTTTCAATTATCTTTGAAAACACAGATAAGACACTTATGGGACCATAGTTGTTAAGGTCATCTTTATCACCACTTTTTTAATAAAGGGATTACAATAGATAGTTTAAACATACTAGGAAATATTCCTTGTTGAAAAGAGGCATTACAAATATCCGTCAGTGGACCTGCGAGAGCATGAATGCATTGTTTTAATAACCTAGGGGAAATCTGATCAAAACCACAACTGTGTTTGGATTTAAAACTTTCGACTATACTAGTTATTTCCTGTGGGTTAGTTGGATATAAAAACAGAACAACTATTACGGTTTTTTGATGCTGATGTAAACCCACCTATTTTAGTAGGATCCAAAGCGGCAAGTAACTTTGGAGCCATTTCAACAAAATGGTGGTTAAATTGGATGGATGGAAGCCCCCAGGAAAAAGAACAAGAGGAAGGTCCCGTAAAAGATGGATAGACGACGTAGAGAGGGATCTTAAAACCATGAACATCAGGCAGTGGCGAAGGAAAGTATCCGACAGGGCAGAATGGAAGAACATTGTTAAGCAGGCCAAGACTCACAAAGGGATGTAGCGCCATTAGAAGAAGAAGAAGAAGAAGAATTGTATACAAATTAACTAGAAAACAATTTGGTTTTTGCTACCAATGTATTGTTAAATCATTGAAAAATATAGATCTATCAAGTAAGGGCGGTTGAGTTTACCGAAAGTACAAGCTGATTATAGCAGCAAATTTCAAACATGGAACAAAAAATTTCGGTTTGGCAGTGTTGGTACGTTTTTATAATGTAGATGCTGTATGCTTTAAATATAAAAAGATAAAGCTTTAGAAAAGTACATTTTGTTTATATTATATTATGAATTCTGCAATTTTTGATTTATATAAAACAAGAATGAGTAAATATTTGTTTCTTTGGAGATTAATTGCAGTTAATTATTAGAAATTTTTTTTAGCAATAACCCTTTGATAGATTAGGGGATAGATTTGGCAATCGTCAAATCAGCAGTTGCCAGATTGCAACATATGTTTGCAATCAATCTCGAAAGAGACAAATATTTACTCGTTATTATTTCATATAAATTAAAAATTGCAGAATTCATAAAACAGTATAATCAAAATGTACTTTTTAAAAGCTTTCTCTCTTTATGTTTGAAGCATACAACATATGCATTACAAAACATTTCAACACTGCCAAATCGAAATATTTTATTTCATGGTTGACATTTGCGGCTATCTTCAGCTTGTACTTTCGGTAAACTCAACCGTAAGGGCTATTATTTTATCTGTGCTAGTTGGTACAACTGCTCAATTATTGGTGTTGCGTTGTCGCAACACTGGGCACAAGGCATATTATTAATACATATAATCATTTTTGTTCTAGAAGTTGGAAATAAGATGTCAGTTAAATCAACTTGGCTCGACCAGTTTCGGTCGCACTAGTAATAACAGTCGTCCTAAAAAATTTTTTACGAATCAAGGGCACATAAAATTATGTCCATACTGGAAGAATCGAACCGTATGTAGTCGGCTTCCAGTGCAGATGTTTTCCTAGCACCTCCTGACCCCACTGAATTGACTGATGCAGATAGTGGAGATAGACTGTGGAGGAACATTCAATAACCTAAACAAAAATGGATGCGAAATCAGAAGATGTAATCACTCTGAGATAGCGCGTAGGATCGACGAAGAAAATATAAATCTACATGAAAAAGAGGCAGATCTTCAAATTGTGACCTAAGATCACAAGATAGAGACACAAAATGAAGAAATTCAAGATATTCACGTGGCATCTACCGAGATTCGTTCAAAAAGTAATTCTTTCGCCATGGAAATGGATTTAGGGAGATTTACCATATGAAAATTCCCTTTATTTGGATATTGAACATAAAAAACTTAATGGACCACATACACTTCTTCATTTTATTTACGACCCCTTTGCAATCTTTGATTTTTTTTAATGAAGAGCTTTTAACAAATATTGTAAAGGTAGCAGTTCGTTATGTTCTTCAAAAAGGTACTACTTTAGAATTTGGAGTAGACGAGTTAAAAGCCTTTACAGGGATTTTACTAGTGAGTGGGTACACCACGAATCCAAGAAGACGCATGTATTGGGAAGACTCTGATGACGTTAAAAATATACTGATTTCAAGTAACGTGCGTCGTAACCGATTTGAAACCGTTATAAGATTCCTTCATTTTAACGATAACCTAAACATAGATCGTTCAGACAAAACATAGAAAATTTCTCCGTATCTTGAAAGTCTCCGCAAACCATCTACTGAATACACTGTATGGGAAACCGAATCTAGCGTGGATAGTCCATGATAAAATACTATGGGCGTCATGGTATGAAACAACGTATAAAAGGCAAGCCCATACGCTTTGGGTATAAATCGTGGTGTTGGAATCAGAAATCTGGTTACCTGATAGATTTCAATATTTATCAAAAATCCAAGGGAAAATACAAAAAAGAATTTGGCCTTGGAGGTCGAATAATATTACAGTTTGCTTAACTTATTCCTAAATTTCAATGCAATAGGGTTATGCCTCATTGCTTATATGCTGATAATTATTTCACATCTATGAAACTTATTGATTTTTTAACATCAAAGTGAATGAGCTACGTAGGAACCATACGATCAAATAGAACAGAAAAGAGCCCATTTAGTTAAACGTTTCAAAAATCCGTTATTTGGTTTAAAATTGGTTAATTTACCATGGTTAGAATGAGACACATTATCGCTGAACAACCCGAAATGGATTTGCTGCAGTTTCGTCGAAATATAGACAAAGCCTTGTCGACGATGTTCGGAATTACATGAAAAATGTTTTATTAAATTTCATAATAATACGCAATATTTTTTTTATGTTATTTTAATGTCAGTTTATTTCAAACAACGTATTTAAAAAAAAATGACATCCCAATTGCCCAGTGTTGCGTTATCGCAACAGCCAATTATCTAAAAAATTGAAGTTTTTAAATTAAATAAAATAAAATAAAGAAAAAATAAGCATAAATACTTCTGGGCATGAATGGGTTCAGAAAATACACAAAAAAATAATTGACATTCACTATTATATTATAATTAAATAAACGTCAAACGCATCAGTAGTGTTCCAGTATTAAAACTTACCTAAATAGTGCTAAATTAATATTCTCTACCTAGGTTGAAAATATTTCCATGTTTTTTGAAAATTGTTTAGCAATGGACTAGTATTAAGGAATTGGGTATTTTCTGGTCAGAAATTGTGCTAAAAATATAGATATTCTTGACACAATAGTTATTGGAATTTGTCAAAATGCTAAAACAAGTCGTTTATTAGCAAAGAAAACATCTTTCATCATTACAGCATCATTATAACATTATCAGTTTATTGAAAGTGTCACATTCCTTAAAAACTTCATCATCATCATTGGTGCTACAGCCCTATAAAAGAGCCTCGACCTTCCCAAGTCTATTACGCCAGTCAGTTCTATCCATTGCCAACTGTTGCCAGTTTGCTGCACCTATTTGTCTACCATCCTCATCTACACCATCCCTCCATCTGAGTTTTGGCCTACCCCTACTTCTACTTCCCACAGGTTGTGACATAAGGATTCTTCTAGGAGGGTTGTTCTGCTGTGATCTTGCCTCCTTAAAAACTTAACGTAACGTTTTTGCTATTGGCAATTTCAAATTTTTTCAATTTGCATCATTAATGGGAATCTTTACAAATAGTTTACTCATTCTTCTTCTTCAAGTTCCGCTCCTTCGGAGATTGGAAATAATTCTGACAATTATAATTTTGTTAGTTACGCGCCTAAATAATTCAATTAAACCATTTACAGAGATTACGTAGCAACGAGATTTTACGTCTTCCTGCGCTTCTTCTGCCTTTGATTTTGCCCTGCAATATATTCCTTATTAGTTTATATTTTTCAACTCTCATGATGTGTGCCAAGTATTCCAACGTCTTGCCAAGTATTCAAACTCGATTCAAAAGTACCCTTTGCACGTTTGTTTTTCTTCACATGTTACTTTGATGAAATATTTTTTTTAAATAACATTTAATTCTTAATAATCTATTTGTTCATGAATGAATATGTTTAAAATCTTTAAATGTTTATTAAACTAAAATTATTGTAAACTTTATCTAATATATAAATGAATATCAATAACAAAATCCAGGGCCGTTAGGTGGTTGAGCTTGAATACCTCTCCTGATCATTCTACATGTATGTTCTTCCAGCCTTCTTTCTATTTCATCTATATCGTCTTTGAATTCCTGTTGTGACCAAAGTTTTTCGGCAACAGCTGAAGCCCTTGGCCACACTCTTGAAATTACATTAAACTCATTTACGACTTCTCCCCACATACAGGCTTCACCTAAAAGTACCATTTTAAATAATTACTGCTTCGTATACAGAAAATATATGTAAAAATTCACACTACGTAGACAATATTCTTATAAATTTATCTAAAGATCTTGTCTTCTTTTTCAGATTTAAGGTATTTATTTTAGAGAAATTTAGGTTTTTTCACAAAGCTAGCCTTCTTTTCGCCCAGGTATTTAATTTTGTTATAAGGCATTACTTTTAAATCAGAAGTTAATAGTCATTGGACCAAAACTCTTGGTTACATAAATATTATGTTCGTTCAATAAAAATGCTTAGTGTTACTGGTTTGTATGTAACAGATTGTATTTTTAAACAAATAAAAAAAATACTTTTAAATAAATGTTCGTAGTGTTAAAAAACCTACTCACAATTGTGTACTTCTAGTTTAACTATCTGATGATAAACTATGGTAGAAATACAAATTGTATTGCAGTTTTCCGAGATGTATCGATTATATATAATGGATTTACATTCTAACTCTGTATATATTTACCTCCCCTAACAAAAGATCGCAATATGGATCGTTTGTAAAAGAATAAGGTTCACATGAGTAGAATTTTTGCCAGTCTCCTCCACTACCGATGTTATCTAGATACCAGCAGGTCGAGAGTATTGCACTTCGGTTACTTTTTGTTACCTGAAAAATATAAGTGTGTTATAAGAAATTACATGAAAATGTTATCCCCATAGGAAATTAAGTCCATTACCATTAAGGATAAAGTCCATTGCCATGAGGGAAAGGAAAACGATATGGAACAAAAAGGATAAGGAAATAGAGGCAATGTTTTAGACACAACAATTAGAACAAGAAGTATATTAAAAAAAACAAGAGCCAAAAGAAAAAGCACTTACACAGTGGTGTATACAAACTTAAATGTGGCGACTGTCTAAGAACTTACATCGATCAAACTGGTAGAATTTTTAACAAACATATATCAGAACATAAAAGGGCTTTCAATAATAAAAAAAAAACAGATTCTACTTACGTACTTCACCTTCTAGACATTATCATTCTTTTAATGACGAATTTCAAAACCTTCACATCCAAAATAAAGACCTTAAGCTATCTTTATTAGAATCTATGTAAATTAACAAATTAAAAAATACAAACATAATCTTGAATTACCAACTCGAGACAAACAGTTCTCCCCTCCTGAACCTATTCAGTTAAAGACTATAAAGTGTAAACACATACAGCTGTAGTGATAAGATATTATAATAAATTTTGTTGAAGTTCCCTCAAATAGCGGTCGAATCCATAGAATAACAAGAAGTATTGAACGTCCGTAGAAAAAGATGGACGGTAATAAGGAATCGAAAAGAATACCACTCTTAAGCAGAGTGTTGAGTGAAATAAATAAGAGAGACATTAAAATAGAAACAGTAGACTTCCTTATTGACCTCGACGTAATTATAGGATGAACATTATTTTTTAACGTAACTGCTACTACAGACCGTTTTGCAGTGTAATTTTCCTCTTCGCGACAAATTTGCTTGAAAATTTGAATTGGACTTGATCCCTGGGTTGTTTTTACTTCAGGTGTAAAAGCCACCCTTTCTCGGGGATGAAAAATTATACATTTAAAATAATTCATTACATTTTGAGTTAATTGGGAAGGAAAATGTTCATTTTCAAAATAAAAACCACGTTTTTAGACGGTTTTTCACAAATAACTCCATAACCAAGAAATGAAGCACTTTTCGGGGAAAAGTTATCAAAACTTTTTGAAAGTGTTTTAAAAAAGTTCTGTTTTTGTTTTTTTTTAGTTTCTAGCATCAAAACTAAGCGAGTTACGCTCAAAATAAAGTTGGTCCTTTTTTTGGTAAAAACATCATGAAAATCACCCCCTAATTAGCACCTCAAATAAAATGAATCGTTATCGCTTTACAATTTACTTTATTTATGTATTGTTTATATGATCTGTTTGTTTAACCGATTCAAAGTGGTTATTTTTGAAAAAAATTTGGTTTTAATGCCTTTTTTTTGAACTTTTCATGCAATTCGGTGGTGAGACGGGAAATTACAGGGTATAGCCGTATTTCACATTAATTTACTGGTCTAATTATAAAGAAGGAAGAAATAGAAAAAACTTTTTAGTCATTAACAAAGTCATTTAGTCATTTAGTACAGTACTATAGAAAAAATAAAATACTTACTTCGACCATTTTTATTTCCCAGAAATCTTTCCATAATTGAATAACTATGTCATCCGGTAACTTAACGCCATTTGTGAAAACTTCCTCCCATACAATCGGTTTATAATTTAATTTTTTAACTATATTAATAACCTTTCCAATATACAAACTTTCTAATTCTTTATAACTAATGATATTATTTTCCATCATGTATTCATTAATTTTGGAACTGCTACTCCTAAAAAATATTTTTCATAATGTTTAGGGTTTTTTTTTACGAGCAACCTAACTATTTACAAACATTTTATATTTAATATCCTTGATGACAGCTGTCACTCAATGAGGTATGTACCTATTATATATTTTGTCTATACAGGGTGTCCCATAATTAATTGGATATTAGCTAATGAGTGATAGCTGACATCAAAATAAGGCGTTTGAGCTCAAATTGCTTAGGAAAAATGTGGCTAGTTTTCGTTCTACAGGGAGATTCATTAATATTTTTTTATATTATTTTTATGGATATATTGAAAACTATTCAACCGATTTAAGTGAAATTTGGTATCTTGCTATTGTTTAGTATGCTTAATAAGAAAATGATATTAGTTTGACCATTGACACTAGGTGGCGCCACCTACTGTAACATTGGTTCATTAATGGTGCCATAATTTTTTTGTCCGCCCTGTATAAACATTCTAGGAAAAAAAACATGAAATAATATTCAATTCTACACAAAAACGGTATTCTTGTTTCAAATCAAAAAAATACACCGTTTTCGAAATAAACGTATTTTGTTTTTCGCAAAACAAGCAGGTACCTAGGTATGCTGTGAACTTAATGGCAAAGTCAAGGCGTAAGTACGAATTTGTTTACTATTTATTGTCAAAGTGCAGTGCGAGTCTGTTATTAAAAAAGAATATGTGTGTACTTTGTACGCAGGTAAGAAGTTATACTTCTATTATATGACTTCAACGAAATTAATATATTTTAAACAGTTTATTTGTGTTTTATTTAAATATTAAACTAATTTTAATACTTACAAGTTTCCTAAAAATTTTCTTAAATAATACCGAAAATAAAAAAAAGTAAGCAAGGCAATAACATGACATGTTATGTTCCTAAGCGGTCACCCATCCAAACTATGACCCCGGTAGACACTGCTTGACTCCCGTTTTCGAGCGACAACTGGTGTAGCCAGTGTGCTATGGCCGTAAAATTCATACTAAAGTGAATTATTTTGACAGATTGTATCTACAAATAATATTAAGATTGCCTTTTAATCTTCTTATCATCATATTTTAATATATATTATCCTATATCCGACGAAGACAAATTCAAAGACACAAAAATTATAAAATATATTTTTTTCACACTTTATTTGCACTGATACATACGTAAATTCAAAGATTTAGCAACTAGCACATTTTTATAAAAATTCACTCTTAACATTTTTCCCAATTGCACCTAAAGAAGTATAACTTCAAAAACATTAACTAACATTCAATTCTACACAAAAAAGGTACCTAGTCTTCTTTCACATAAAAAAAGTACACCGTTTTTGAAATAAACGTATTTTGTTAATGATGCATGTCTCTATTTAATTTTTTGCAAAACAAGTATGCTTTGAACGTCAAGACGTAACTACGAAATTATTTATTATTAGTTGTCAAAGTGCAGTGCGAGTCATTATTTGTCAAAGTGCTATTAAGTTTGTTATAAACCACTTAAGATAAAGGAAAAATGCCACGTCATAGTGAATTTTCTAATGTAGAAATGCGCGATATGATCTGTTTGTATGCCCAGGAAAATTTTGGTTCTCGTAAAGCAGCTGAACTCTATTTCGAACTTTATCCCAATAGAAGGCAACCAAACCATAAAACTATTAGATTATTGTTCGACAGATTAGGCGAAACAGGGTCATTTCATCCCAAAAACAGGAATGCTAGAAGACCGAGAGTAATTGATGCGGATATGGAGGATGAATTTGTTGTGCGTGTTGCAGAAGATCCAGAAACCAGTAAAAGGCTTGTTTCTGCGGCCACTGGTATAAGCAAATCTACGGTGTCAAGAATAATATGGACAGAAAATCTGTATCCGTATCGTTTTACTCCAGTACAGAATCTTTTACCACAGGGTTTTCCAGCAAGGCTCCGATTTAGTCAGTTTATGATGGGGCGGCATTTAGACGATCCAATGTTTTATAATAAAATTTTATTTACCGATGAAGCCACATTTACTAGAAGGGGTGTATTTAACTGGCGCAATAGCCATACCTACGTGACAGAAAATCCTCATGCATTTCAAGAACATCATTTTCAACACGAGTTTTCCATAAATATCTGGTGTGGCATATTTGGGGATTGTATTGTAGGACCATTCGAATTACCAACTAGGCTTGACGGAGTAACGTATCTAAATTTTTTGAGAAAAGATTTACCAACTCTTTTAGAAGACATACCTCTAAATTTAAGACGGAACTCTTGGTACATGCATGATGGTGCACCACCACATTATAGCCTAGAAGTTAGAAATTATCTAGATGAAATTTATCCTCAAAGGTGGATTGGTAGAGGTAGTGTATACTCATGGCCAGCACGCAGTCCCGAACTAAATCCCCTAGACTTTCACTTGTGGGGCTACCTAAAGTCACTTTATCTTATAAAAAATAAATAACCGTCAAGAGTTATGGCAAAATATTGTAGAGGGAATTAACGTAATTAGGGCCCAAAGAAACTCATTATTTAAAATAAGACAAAACTTACACAAAAGATTTAGATTATGTAGTTTATCTAATGGTGCACATTTTGAACACTTATTGTAATTTTTTTTCGTTTCGTTTTGAATTATTCACTTTGTTAATTGTTTTATATTCACTTCATTGTTTAATTTAATTTCTGATTTTTTTTAAATTTGTTACTGAGTCAAAGGTTTAATAAAAATAATTGTTTCAATCATATGCATTTTGTTTGCAAAAATTATCTACTACTCTGAGATAGCGCG
>NW_027312734.1:0-26446 GCF_040954645.1 Diabrotica undecimpunctata | reverse complement strand
ACGCGCTATCTCAGAGTAACTAAGTAGATTTGTTGAAACTTGTACTGCCCCACATTCACACAGGTATCGAAGTTAACAGGAAAGTCCCCATTTTTCCATGTTGGTTTTACACTTGGACACTCCGAATCGCAGACAATTGAGAGTCCTACACACAGGTTAAGTCCATAGGAAACAGGCGAGTTCCTTCTGATGTATGTTGCAGATATGTTGGTTTGGCTAGAAAGCTCTTTCAATTTTGACAGTATGGTAATCGTAGAGTGGATGTTGCGGATGTAGAGTTTGTTTCTTTCGTTACGCTATATAAGCTACTTCATTTGGTATATTAGGTGGAAAGATACGTACCATAGGGTATAGCTTATTTATGATTAAGGGTCTCAAACATCCACTTATAATCTTTGCTGACTCATTGATAGCTACATATACGTGTATTACATATGCTGATGCTTCCCGTACTGGCGAGGCATATTCGACAGCAGAAATACAGAGTACAAGCGTCAATGTTTTAAGGGTGAAAAGAAGTGCCTCCTATTTTGGGTTTACAAGCTGGCGGAAAATATTGTTTCTTGTCGTCAATTTGGCTTTTAGTTTCAAACAATTTTGTTTGAATGACAACGTGCGATCCAAAGTAACTTCCAGATATTTAGGAGAAGTACAATGTTTAAGAGTTTCATTACACCATTGAATGTACGGTTTTCTGGAAGCGTCTCTGTTACAAAGGTGGAAGAGTTACACCTAAGTTGGTTTGATTTAAGATAGTAGTTTGATTCTTAATATGTTTTCATTATGTTAAAAGGCTTGAGTTAATGTTGCCTCCACAGAAGTTGAAGAAGTTTTCTGTAACTTACCGTATCGTAAGCGAAAGTGAAAGCATCGTCTTCGATCTGTTGGTTGTTGGTTAAAGTTTAATTATAATGTTTATGATCTTCCCGTATAAAGCCAACTTGTTCTATAAGTCTCGCTGGATGAAATGCTCTGGTGACAAAGCTTAGATATTTGCCGATAGCTTTTGGGGTGTTAAGATCTGTGTCATCTGCCAACACAACGACTCTGGCTTGTCTCCAGACTTGGGGTATCTACATAGTTTAAACACAGCTATCACAATTTTGAGGAGCCATTGTAGTGTTTTTTGGCCCTAACTTATTAATTTGTTTGTAAAGTTTACTTATTTGACTGGTTTTTGCTCTCTCCCTTTTCAGATGCTTTGTCATTTTTAAGGAGTTGTAAGATCCCCTTGTTTGCTCAGTTTTGGTTTGGAAGGGTTTGAGAAATTGTTTGCTCTTTCACTAGGGTCCTGTCTAGTTCTTACATACGGGTCACATTCACAATGGTATAAATATTTTGTAAAGTATGTACATATCTTGTTAGCATAATGTAAAATATTAAATCATTATTAAAAAGAATTAACATTGAAATTCAAATTTCTAACAGAAGAAATTCAAATCCGTCGAGGAGTCCGGCAGGGTTGCATCTTGTCGCCACTTTTATTTAATCTGTATAGTGAAGCTATTTGTGAACAAGCACTCGAGGAAGAAGATCTTGGTCTGATAATAAATGGTGAGACGATCAACAATATAAGGTATGCTGACGATACGGTTCTCCTAACGGGAACGCTAGTAGAACTACAACATCTCGTTCAAAGTCTCAATATATACTGTAACAGTTACGGCTTGAAAATTAATTTGAAAAAAACTAAATTTATGGTAATCACGAAATCAAAGAACATCAGAGCTAATCTTGTAATAGACAATACAACGATTGAGCGTGTGTCCTGTTATAAATATCTAGGTGCTTGGATCACAGACGATACTGATCAAACAAAAGAGATTAGATGTAGAATAGAAATCGCTAGATCAGTCTTTATAGAATGCGCAAACTCTTTTGCAATCGTGATATCAATATAAAGTTACGAATACGAATGCTGCGGTGTTATGTCTTTTCTACCCTGTTGTATGGAGTAGAGGCTTGGACACTAAAACAGTTGACCACAAAAAACATCGAAGCTTTCGAGATGTGGTGCTATAGGCGCATTCTCAGAATATCATGGATGGACCGCGTCACTAACACGCAAGTACTCCAAACTTTAGACAAAAGATGCGAAATTCTAATGAGATAAAAACTAGAAAGATGGAATACTTGGGGCACATTGTGAGAGGTGAAAAGTACGAACTTTTAAGAAATATCATGCAGGGCAAAATTAAGGGCAAAAGAAGTGTGGGAAGAAGAAAAATATCGTGGCTTCGTAATCTACGTGAATGGTTCGGGTGTAGTTCGATTGAACTTTTTAGGCGCGCTGCTAACAAAGTCGCAGTGGCCATGATGATTTCCAATCTCCGCTAGGAGTGGCACGAGAAGAAGAAGAACATTGAAATTAAAAACCAGAGATTATAACAGAATTATTTGGTGAAAACGCATCATTTTCGAAATGTGTACATAATAAAAAAGAAAAGAAAGATGAGTTATTTGAATGAAGTTAAAAAAACTTTTAGAATCATTGAAAAATATAAAATCTAAAAGGCAAGTTAACTTCCTCAGGTAGAGACAAACATTGACATATTGTTTACATAGCAATAAATGGAAAGAATTTGATTTAGCATTTTCTAGTGTAACATGTAATATCTATTTACTTATAATAAAAATGATAATAGAGAAGTTAAATTCCAACTTCATTAAATTGGTACGTATGCTAATGGTGTTAACTTTCTCTACCCTATGCAGTATATGTAATTCCTTGTGTGTAAAGATTTAGGTGCATCCGCTAGTCTGAGACGCTGTGCGGTGTTTGCATATAGATTACCTGATTAACACGCCAAACGAAATAGATATTGATTTTCATCCACAGCGTTTAAGAAACCTCATTACAAGTTTACGGATATTTCGATAATTTAAGAAAGGTTGTTTCTTATTATAAAATATTTTGGAGTAGTGATAAGTGGTAAGAAAATACTTATAATTAATTAAAGTTATAAAGAAATTAGTGATATAGATTAATTACTTAACAATTTTCTATTATTAAATTTTAAATTATACTTAAGAAACTTAATAATTACATTTATAATAATATTTATAAATCTTTAAAGAATCCAATTGAAGTTCAATAAGTTCCTTGAAGTGTAGTAAGTGACCAGAAAGTAATTTTAATTAAAACTATAAGTAAAGTACTTATCAGAAGTAACTTGCTATTCTGATTCTTCTTTTGGTACAATATTTTTAATTGAATTTTGGAGATCAATATGGTTTAAGTAAGTTTATATACAGCTGCTCTTAACAGTTCTAACGATAATCAGCTAGGAAAGCCTTGTTTTGTTTATTTCTTTATAATTTGAATTCTACTTTACATTAGGACATAAAAAATGTAGTACTTACCGTTTAAAAAGCAGGCAGATATTATTAATATTTGTTAACAATCGTTTACTGGTCCACTTACAAAATGGATAATTACCAATCGTTTAAACAGGCTGGCTTTTGCAAAGGATATAGTACCATCAGACCATCTGCTGACAATGAGAACAGTAATGAGAAGGCAAATGAGTACCATTACTCGTATTTCTTGCCTTCAAAGACTACAAAAAGGCATTTGATAGTATCGAGATGTGTTCTATAGAACAAGCTATTAATAATTCTTCACACAAAATCACACACAAATCCCATCCGCATTAAGAGACAAGGTAGACAAGGTCACGTAATATCTCCAAAGCTTTTTAATCTATCCCTAAAAGACGTCTTTAAAACTACAAATTGGTAAATATATGGCATTAATGTAAATGGCAGCCAGCTATACCACCTCAGATTCGCTGGCGACATCGTGATTATAGCGAACACATTCAAGGAATTCCAAATTATAATGAAGGAACTACTAGACAGCACCAATACCTAGGCCTTAAAATGGATATGACAAAAACAAAAATAATAACCAACACAGACGATACCAGACATATAACTATAAATGGCAGTGAGTTAGAAACAAGTCCAGGAATATGTATACCTAGGCCAAATTCTGAAACTTGACAAAGAAAACCAAAGGGCGAAAATGACTAGAAGAGCAAGGCTGACATGGGCAGGATTTGGAAAACTTAGTTGGATACTGAAGAACTGCAAAATACCCCAATACTTGTGGAGCAAAGTGTTTAACCAATGCATCATTCCTATCATGACATGTGGATCTCAAACCTGGACCCTAACCAAGGAAATATGAATTATCTAGCCACACAACAAATGGGATGGAACGAGCATTGTTAGGTATACTACTGTGATATAAAAAGAGGTACTACTGGGTAAGATCAAAAACAAAAGTTGAGGATATCACAACAAAAATTGTCAAAAGGAGCTCAAATGGAGCTTCGCAGGTCTTACTGCTAGACAAAAAGACCAACTCTAAAACACCACAATACAACATTGGAGATCCTACAAAGGTAGACGACCAAGAGAAAGACCACAGATGAAATGGGTGGACGACATACGAAGAATAGCCGGAACAAATTAGAAGTATGTTGCTCAGGATAGAGATCGATGAAAGGAGTTTGGAGGATATTTGTTCAAAAATGGACGAGAGAAGGATAAGAAGAAGAAGAAAGAAGAA
This sequence comes from Diabrotica undecimpunctata, assembly GCF_040954645.1. NCBI lineage: Eukaryota > Metazoa > Arthropoda > Insecta > Coleoptera > Chrysomelidae > Diabrotica > Diabrotica undecimpunctata. Next base: position 21,870 of record NW_027312734.1, on the reverse strand, counting down.
GTGTACCTACTAATGGTCAATTCGATCTAAAAGTCCTCAGTTACAAACGCAAAAACTTGTAGTGTCCAGGTGCATATTGTAAAACCGACCACCAACTTCTGATAGCTGTTTCCGAAAAAGTTTTAGAAAAAAAAACAATCCTACTCCTCGACGTCCTATATTAACTAAGACTGAACTAGTACCCTTTAAAGAGAGAATAGACCCAGTATTAAGTTGGACAATCGGTAATCCCAAAGAAGATGTTGAGACTTTCTGGAGGGACCTTTAAACGATCTTTATTAGATACAGCTAATCAATGTCGTTAATATGCAAAAAAGCAGTAATCGTTAACCGTGGATAGTAACCAAACAATGAAAATTATTTACAGGGTATATTAAAATTAGCAGTTATAATTTAAATAATTTATAAAAACATAGGTTTAGGTTGACAGTAAAAAAAACATCAGCTGTGAATAGATATTAAATGTATTTCAGCAGTGTTGTGCTGCAGTATTTTAATATTCCAGTCAAAGCATATAAAAGGTATTACATTCTCTAAAAAATCACAAAATTTATTAAATTTTCGTGTAAAATTAAAAAAAAATGGTAGGAGATACAGCTTTATAAGTGGGTTCCATTGGGATTCTATTTCTGTTCGCAACTTCGACTTAATTTCAACTCTGAGTCAACACCATCTTTAGACTGGAACCAAAATTGATTTTGAAAACTTCAGAACCATAGCCCCCGTCTGCATCTATAAAATAAGAATTATCCAGAAATTGAAAAATGTCTCAATAAAAGAGATGACGACATACGGTTACTTTCGACTTGAAGACCTCTCATACAGAAAGTACCATCCGATCTACGCGTCAACCATAATTCTTCTGCCACGTTGCTCCCACACCAGCCTTCACCCAAACCACGTCACCATCAACGGTATAAATGACCCGTCCTCTATTCTGAGAACCAGTAATGCATTGATTAGTGATCAGTGTAGTAGTGTCTGGAGACTCGGAAGACTGAGACCTCGAAAGCCCTGATGAAGACATCAAAGAGGATGTCGAAAGTTCGGCGCAATGATAATCGAAGCGGTTCAACCCGGAAGACTGTTAAGTTAATATGTCCGCCTACAACGTCTCCAATGGGCAGGCCATGTCTTTTGGATGGAAGAAAACGGGTTTTCAAAAAAATCGTTGAATGCAAGAATCCAGAGGAGGAGACCTATCTATTGGAAGGCCAAGAAAGCGTTGGAAGGATGAGGACGCTAGAAATCTTCTTGGCAGTAGATCGTGGAAGAGAATGGCTACTGAGCGTAATTTATGTAGAGGTTTTATGAGGGAGGCCAGGGCTCGAATAGGGCTGTAGCACTATAGCGTGGATGAAATTCCAAATAGAGATGTGTTTCATAACATAACTGCAATATTTCATTGTTTGTTCTTCTTGGCAAATACTTTACCATCTCAGTATTTGTATTAAGATTACAAGTCTTGCTTGCATAGAGCACTGTACCCATTGAATTTCTGTGACCTGGACCTTTAGTCTCAATGTTAGTCTCTTAGAATTTTTCCAGAAATAGGTTAAAATATACAGTAGGCAATGGAGGATCGTCTTGTAAAAGATCTCTATTGATGATAAATCTGCTTTTGATTTTACATGGTATTTATTAGAAAAAGATTAAAAACAATGAAGTGGAAAAAAGTGAGAAGAAAAATAAAAATTATAAAAACGTTTCACACTTATTACAATCTAGTAATACGTTCAAACACATAACACAGAATCAAGCAATAGTCCTCTCTAGTATCGAATGCATTAAAATTCACAAATATATTTTAGCGATTGAATCACTGATGTTTCTATCTCTCTACCAAAAGCACAGTCGATAAGTTTCTTTATTCCTACAAACATATTATCATAAAGAAGTCACAAATAGAGATCTAAGACTAATCACACCAGCACAATAACTTGTAATTACAAACGTATAACCCACAATTCCAAACAATATCATTGAAGCAGAATTCGCTGAAAAAAGGAGTATCACTACAGTTTCCAAGATGACTTTCTTAAGAGGGGGTATAATACAAACCAAATACAGCCACGTTCTAAGCTTCAGAAGGCATATATTGATTTCTCCTATAGAAGATACTTCCATTCCTGACTCCCTCGATGTATTTTACAATACCACTTATCGCTTATACCTCTTAATTGATGAACTAAACTGCTCCAAATACAAAACTATTGGACAACAGGATACAGATTGTCTCATTTTAATAATTTCTAATTCCCCAAACGTCTCTTAGAAATCCCTCCAAATACGACACCTGAAACACAGGATACATACCTTAAAACACAACAATACATGGAAACGGACTACACATAACTGAAACCATAGAAAACCTAAGTCAAACTTCCTTACCAAAAGAAACATCATCAAATCCAAATAATAATAATAATCCTACTGAAACTGTAACTCTGGACCCTTATTGGACATTAACAAACAACTTACTTAAGTTAAAAGACAAACCTCATTCACACCTGACATTGACCAAATAAGGCACAAACGGACGAACAAATCTTACTTATCCTACCACACATAAACAAAAGAGAAAAACCAACCAAAAACTCCGATGGTGACATTATTTCTTCACTAGAATCAATAAAAGACAAAATTAAAAACCGATCACCCCCATCATATTAAACTATAATGAAATATGTGACTTTCTAGTCAATAGTCTTCATGCTAAACATCCCGAAATTATCCCAAAGAACTACTCAAATGAACTTTCCGAATTAACCGATATCCTCAACTTTATTCATTGCTACTCTCAACAACTCCAAATTAAAAAATAAAATCACTAGATTAAAGAAAAAACTTAACCCCATTCACACAACTTCAACGGAAGAGACCGACAAACCGCTATCGCAGGCAGAATTCTAAAAATGTCTAATAAGTTTACTATACAATGAAATTTTGATGGGTTCTACACACATATCGAGTAATTAAAACTTTTAACAAACCGAATCTCTTCTAAAATAATCATATCTTAAAGAAACTCACCTTAAACAAACCAATATTTTATTTGAAATTTTCACTGCCTCCAAAATTTACCTTTTATTTGAATTTACCAGAAATATGTGATTTACCTTATAGAAACTCTCCACACCAGCTTCCACTCCCACTCTAATATAGTGAGCAAGTAATAATAACTCGACTTAATTAATAATGAACCCATTTATTTCGACCACAACTGCTAAATCCTAATTACTGTTAAACATATTTTGTGAGAATGCAAAACATACATCCACGAAAGAAGAAAAAATAACCTCACTACCAACCTGAAGGATCTACTAAGCTGCCAGTTTAATCAAGTACTAAAAACTTTAAAGACATTCAATTTTACAATATTTAATATAATATATGTATTTAAATTGTATACATTGTAAGACATTGAATGCTTGTAATTGTGTTTGTAACCCCTGCAATAACTCTCAGTATTTGATGCAGGGTCATTTTTGTTTAAATAAAAAAAAACTTTATTTATTTAAGAAATCATAGTAAATGTAATTTTATCTGCAACACTTTTATTACGATTTTTAAATGATATATATTCCCAAGGTCCACAAAAAGCTTTTCCGGAATCTCTTAAAGACAGTCTCAATTCTAGAGTTAACCGTCAATTGGGTTTGAGTAGCTTTGCCGTAAAAAAAGAAATAACATAGGGTAATCACCCACTCCTTTCCGGTTCTCAATGTCGTCTTATTTATATGTTGAGCTCAAATTAAAGCTATATTTCTCCCTTGTAGTTATGTTGGAAAACTCTGGGAGATATCTCATTGCTGTCGTTTGACCTTTTGGTTTGAATTACACGTTATTTATATAGTTGGCGTAAGTCCTACGCCTTTTGCGAAGGTGGTTCTCAGGTGTTTATGTATAAAGTTAGGATAAACAACTAAAAATAATTTATATCGACAGCTAGAAAATAAAAAATAATTAAATAGAAACGCTTATTTTTGTCTAATAATGCAGTAGCAACTTCTTGTATCTGACAATAAAAGTTAAAGAAATTAATGATTTGTTTGATAGGTCACAGGCGTTAATTACTCATAGGTACCAATCAAACTTAAGCCCTAAAAATTTAAACATTGTAGGTGAGTAGTCAGTCAAGTATTCATTTGACTCTCGATCTGTAAACATCGATACGAATTAGGCGAAAGTTTATAGTGGTGATTAAAAACGGGCTCCGGCCGCGTTTTTACCGTCATTATCGTGTATCAAGTGGATATACTATTTATAAACTATTTAAAAATTAAAATATACAGTTTTAACAATTAAAATGAGTGCTCCACCAGATTTATCGGTGAGTGTTCCTTTTTATACTGCTACTGTTAATGGTCAAATAATAAATACTCAATATCAGCAACAGCAAATTCAACCAGAATGCCCAAATGTCCTTTTTCCACAAAATTTACAACCAAATTCAGCACAAATTTTAAACAACCCACCAACAACAATATATTATGTTCCTAACCAAGTACTATCACAATCTTCCTCAAACTGTCAATACAATCCTAAAATAAATCCCACATTATCTTCACCTCAAAATGAAGCTTACGATTCGATTGAGATGACACGTACATTACAAAGTGAAGAATCTTCAGGGGAAAATCAGCGACATTGAGTCATCGGACATCCACGAATGGCAAACTATACAACATAGTAACAAAAAACGCAAAATTAATCCTCCGACACAAACAGAAAACGAAGACACAATAGTATACTACCAATAAATTTCAGATTCTACAAAATGAAAACGAAAACGACAACAATAACAGTACAGATAATACCAACGAAACTCCAGCAACCTCTAAACCCCCACCAATTTTTATATGTGGTGTTACTGAATACAATAAAATGGTTAATAGCCTATCGGAAGTAACAAAAACAGAGACATTCTATTGTACAGCATTAAAGAACAACACAATAAAAATAAATTCCCGTGACTCAGAAACATACCGAAAACTGGTAAGTCATTTAAACAGCAAAAAAATTGTGCATCATACGTACCAAATGAAAGAGGATAGAGCATACAGAGTTGTAATTCGTAATCTACATCATACAGTGCCCATTGATATAATAAAAAGCGAAATAGAAAAACATGGGTATTTAGTACGCAATATTGTAAATATAAAACACAGAGTAAGTAAGGACCCTCTAATGATGTTCTACGTCGATATAGAACCTAATCGAAATAATAAAAAAATATATGAAATTCAATTTATAAACAATGCGAAAATAGTTATTGAGCCACCGTATAAAAAGAATAATATTGTGCAGTGTACCAGATGCCAATTGTATGGACACTCTAACACATACTGTAATAGACCTTATCACTGTGTCAAATGTGGAGGCAACCATATGTCAGCTGATTGTAAAAAACCTAGAGACACACCTGCCATATGTGCTCTCTGCAATGGAGCACACACCGCAAATTACAAAGGATGCATGGTATATAAAGAGTTAATTAGCAGTAGAAACAGAGCAAGAGGAGTATCATCGCACACTCCAGCGAACAATCAACTAAAATATAACAGAAATACAGTACAGAATAATCCGCACTTAAACAATCAAAATCACGCGACTTACACACAAGCAACGGGTGGAACAAATGTAAATAATGTCCATAAAAATACGAACTCATACAACCAGAATCATGCAACTTACGTTCAAATAACAAGTGGAACACATGTAAGTAATACAAACAGTGACATTGGAGAGATGATGAAGAGTTTCCTTAACGAATTCAAAGCTATGTTTTCACAACTAATTAATCAAAATAGCGTGATCTTAAACATGCTTTCCACAGTAATAAAAAAAATTAGTAATGGAACTTAAGTCACTACGAATTGCACAATGGAATGCCAACGGCCTAGGCAACCATAATACAGAAGTTACTAACTTTCTTAAACATAACAAAATTGATGTTCTACTCATATCGGAAACCCATTTCACTGACAGAACGATGTTCAAGATCCCTCATTATTACCATCAACCATGGTCTTTTGACATTGCGGCAATGTACAGCCCTCCAAGGCATAATATCACCACAGCAGAATATGAAGACTTCTTCAAACATCTATCAAACAAATTCGTATTGGAGGTGACTGGAATGCCAAGCATACAGACTGGGGATCAAGACTATGTACGACAAAGGGAAAAAATCTCAGACAAGGCCATAGCTAACACAAACAGCTCTTACTTATCTACAGGGCAACCCACCTACTGGCCATCAGATCCAAACAAAATCCCAGATTTACTCGACTTCTTATCCTCCATAACATGGCCTTAAATTATTTTGACATACAAGCATCCTGGGATCTATCCACCGACCATACTTCCATAATTGTGACACTATTTACGCAAATTATAAAACGTCCGAATACCCCTAAGTTGACAACATCAAAAACCAACTGGAATATATTCGAGTCTTACATAAATGAAAATTTGAATTTAAATATAAGATTAAAGCAACCAGACGATATCGATAATGCTGTGCTTCTTCTCACCCAAACTATACATGCAGCCGCTGAAATAGCTACACCCCCTCAGAATGACAAAGAACCAAGTGACACCAACATACCCGTATATATAAAACGTCTTGTTGCACAAAAAAGAAGAGCCAGGCGCATATGGCAAAGAAGTCGCAATCCTATAGATAAAAATGAATACAATAGATTAACACGGCAACTTAAAACTGCTCTACAAGACGCGAGGAATGATACATTTGAACTATTCATCAAAAGCCTGTCAAAAGAAGACCACAGCATCTGGAAAGCAACGAAATCATTCAAGACACCTACACAGCACATACCACCCCTAAGGAAAGCTGATGGAAGCTGGGGAAAAACTGAACAAGAAAAGGCATCAATCTTTGCTGAACATCTCTCACACGTTTTTGGTGCACCTGAACTTAATAACAATATAACGAAGAACAAGTTAAAAACTTCTTAGACGCTCCATGCCCAATGATGCTACCAATCAAATGCTTTACTCCTAATAATGTCAAAGAACAAATTTCTAAATGCAATAACTACAAAGCACCAGGCTTTGACATGATCACTGGGCTAATATTAAAAAAATTTCCGAGAAAAGCAATTGTCCTACTAACAATGATATATAATAGTATCATAAGATTAGCCTACTACCCGATTAATTGGAAGTTCGCACAAATAATTATGATTAGTAAACCAAATAAACCACCAAAATATTACTACTTCATATAGACCAATCAGCTTACTTCCAATAATGTCAAAAATCTTAGAAAGACTTCTGCTCCAAAGATCTCAGAAGACATCGAAATTAATTCAGTGATCCCCACACACCAGTTTGGTTTCCGCGAAGCCCATTCAACTCTACAACAGTGTCATAGGATTGTTAAACATTAATGTATGCCTAGAAGAGAAAAAAATTTGCACTGCCGCCTTCCTGGATATAGAACAAGCCTTCGACCGTGTTTGGCATGATGGTCTCCTGTAAACTTAAGTCATCCTTTCCCACTCCTCACTACCTACTCTTAAAATCATACCTCACAGAACGTCACTTTCAAGTCAGATCCTTACAGAAACCTCTCATTACTATCCCATAAAATCCGGTGTCCCTCAAGGAAGTGTCCTGGGTCCTCTCCTGTACCTCATATACACTGCTGATATTCCAACAACAAATACGACCACAGTAGCCATGTTCGCAGATGACACCGCCATAATATCCATCGATGATGACCCCCAAGTAGCATCAGGAAACCTTCAAATACACATGAACCTACTACAAGACTGGATGAATAGATGGAAAATCAAAGTTAACCATACTAAGTCTAATCAAGTTACATTTACCAACAGGAACATCATATGTCCAAGAATTAGACTGAACAACATATTACTACCAGTAAAAACAGAAGTCAAATACCTGGGAATGACACTTGATCAAAAGCTCACTTGGAAAGCACACATCTTGGCAAAAAAAAAATCCAAATCAACATGAAAATACGTCAAATGAATTGGTTAATAGGCCGAAAATCACAGTTATCTACAGATAATAAACTTCTCTTGTATAAATATATCTTGTACAACCAGAAGTCAGACGAAGATTGAAGAGACAGTGGCCAACAGACTTTATTCACTAATTTTAATTTTAATTTTAATTTCCATTTCAATTCTAGTTTCAAATTATAATCCTACACTAATTTTATTTGTTAGTGTTAGTATTGGGAGTGTTATCAGTGGATAATTTTCTCTCTCATGTATTTGCAATACTCACATTTACTAATAGCTTGTAATAGCAGATTCTAAATTTGCAAATTTAATAAAAAAAAAAAGAGTAGTCAGTCGTTTTTGTGTCATAAATCAACCATTATTATATATTTTAAATATAATTAAGTATTTTTAAAGTAGCTTTAAATCATATTTTTATGACACAAATTTTAAAACATGAAAACATACCACATTCGAAATCACCATATAGCCCAGGCAAAATAAGCTTTTTTAGCGACACTCGTCCGGCCAGGCAAACGACAGTTGTTTTAAGTAGTATGGACCTCTATAACAAGAACTTATATTATGTTTCCAGTAGTGGAATTGTTGGATTTAATTAGTTATTAACAAATTAATGTCAAAAAAACGGTAAATTTTCATCTATCAGCAAAAGAGAAGCACTCAAAACAAATTTCACAGTAATAAACTTATAAATCACATAAAAGCCTTCAAAATGGTAGTTTTTTAAATATTTCTATTATTATTTGTTAAGTAAGTAAAAGTTTATGAAGTCGTTCACGAAACTTAAAAATTGTGGTCCTCAAAATCGACCGGCTTTAAAAATTCGCGGTAGCAGTGGATGAGCTGTTAACTGTATCTCTGGTTTTTGTTTATGGATTTCGATGTTTCTTTTTTTTAATTTCTATGTCTATTTTGCTTATGAGTATGTATTATTTAAATAATTGAAATTGTTAAATAAACCATCTAATTTGTTTAAATATTTTGTTTTTCATATTCGTTTAAATATAATTTTGTTTAAATTATATTTTAATATTTGATGTAACTTTTATTATAAAACATAAATATTTATGATTAATATATACTTCTTCAGCAAACTTTTCGAAGAAGGCCATCAAACGATCTATGGTAGGAGTTTCTCTGAGAAAACATTTACGAAATGTGGACGTGCGCAGCAGGAGTGGGGCTAGATGTAATTGAATGGAATGATGGCTGGAGGACACAACTGGAAGACTCTGAGATAGCGCGTAAAACAACGAAAGATGGACGAGAAACATTGTACATTATTTAACTCATGGCGAGGCCTTTATCCAAGAGTGGATGCAAACAGTGGAAGAGAAAGAAGAAGAGAGAGAAGAAGAAGAAGAGTTTACTTTGTATTTCACCTATAAATATGTGATTTTCATGGCCTATTTAATTATATTATTAAATAATTATTATTTAATAATATAATATTTATCACATTACACCTGACTTTTTACCTGAACTTTGATCCGACGTTCAAAATATTTACCTGACATTTGCTCTGCACTCCATACTTGTTCCACAAGTATTTAAACTTACCTTTATATAGATCCCATTTCCTATTTGAAGATTTTCCATTATCAATGAAAGTGCAAATTAGCAAATTAAAAAAAAAGTTCAACATTAATCCTATCAAATTAAAAATAATTGTGAGAGATATCACATTGAGCCAAAATAATTTGGAAATTGTAGATTTTCTATTTACTTAGCGTTAGTGGAGTTCTCGTGAAAACAGGCATTATGACGGCGTCGTCAATACTAAAAACATCAAAACTGTAACATTAAATTAAAATCCAAACACGCGAACAACTGGCAGGAGAACTGGCTGCTCTATTTTAGGTGACCCGCCATATAGACCGAGTAAACTCTGTTTAAAAGCTTCCGTGTTAGAGCAATCAACGTTAAATTGTAGTTCCTTTTATTTATTTGGTAACTGTTTTACAATTAGGCAACAGTAGTTTCCTTTTGTCTACTTCAAGATTAAGTCAGATTGTGATATATGAAAGTGGTATATTGATATATGTGTTTTTTCATAATTAGAAAAATATTAATTTAAGTTTCTTTATTATTAAATTATAACAAATGTATTTTCTTTTATTAAAGTAAATTCTCTATTTAAAGTTTTTAAATGCAATTTATATTAACTTTTAAACATAAAGAAATACTTATTTTATCAAACAAGAACCATTCCGTGATGGTCCAAAAAAATTGCATCCTGTAATCCAGTGTGTTTCCCGAAGTGAGGGTCGCGACCCCCTGGGGGTCGCCATGAGGTACTAGGGGGGTCGCCGAACATTTCCAAAATAAGACAAAAGCACCACTTTGTTAGATCATGTATTTTTATTTTAACAACGCCGTAAATAGAAATTAACAATTAATTATCAGACGAAATATAAAACTAAATATTAAAGTCCGTAAAAATAAAAGAGTAAAACAAAGTCAAATATTATAATCTTAATGAGAGCTATGCGCCTGTTTCTGTGAAACTAATCTTTCAAATCTAGGCTGTGTTTTTGAGACACACACAATTATATCATTTTCAAGTAGGAGACGATTTCTAACTCTTGTTTTAATGGCAGTCATAGACGAGAAACTTAACTCACACAAATATGATGTTATAAATGGAACCAAACATTTTACAGCTCCACTCGCCAACTGGGGGTATTCCTGCATCTTTTCGGTCCAAAATTGGTCCGAGTTCTGGGAAAAAAATTGGAGCTTCAACATTCCATCACTTGATATTTCAATAAGTTTTTCTTTCATGTTTATTGGTATTTCAACATGCTGAAAGGAATCGGCTAAAAACGGATTTAGTATCCCTCTGCAACTGTCGTAACTGTTTTGAATTTCTTCGGGAAATAATCACAGAGCTGTTGTTTTAAATTGAGCAAAAGTAACATGCATGTCAGCAAAAACTTGTTCAAAATTTGTAGCATTGTAATTGGATACATTTTCCATAATTTCCATAAGGCACTGGAATGAATCGAGTTGTTTTTTGCCAAGTGAGGTCGACCATAAATCGATTTTTCTTAGAAACGCCTTAATTTTATCTGTGGCTGTAATTATATTAATGTCGCGACCTTGTAAATTACTGTTCAAAATATTTAATTGCTCGAAAATATCAGCAAGGAAACCTAGTTTCAGAAGCCAAATAGGATCAGAAAATTGATTTTTATATGGGGACTTCTCATCTTTCAAATACATTAAAAGCACTGCTCTTAAGTGAAATACTCTTTTTAAGACGTTGCCCCTTGAAAGCCACCTTACTTGGGTGTGATAGAGAAGATTTTCAAATAAAGCACCCATGTCTTCGTAAATTTTTCTAAAAATACGGGTCTGCAAAGCTTTTCCCTTTAATGGAATTTACAACTTTAATGATGGTTTTCATAACACAGCACATTTCAGGAGATAAAGCTTTGGACGCAAGAGCTTCTCGATGTAAAAAACAATGTTTCCATTTGGCATTAGGCATTATTTCTTGTAATTTGACGACAAGACCAGATTTATGTCCTGTCATAGCTTCAGCGCCATTTGTGCATATAGCAATACATTTACCCCAGTCAATATCATATTTACTTGTTCGTTTCACAAAAGTGTCGAGTAAACATTTTCCAGTGGTATTGGTCTCCAATGGGGAACAAAATTAAATATCTTCTTGAATGCCATTATTTGTATCATATCTTACAAACGTAATGAATTGGGCACAGTTAGATATATCTGTGGATTCGTCCATTTGAAGAGAGAAGTACGTGCATTTTAAGATTTTCCACAACTTGCGCTTGAATATCTTCTGCCATATCACTAATTCTTCTTTGGATAGTATTATTTGACAGAGGTATTTAATTTTGCAGCCTCTCTTTCCCCCCACACATTATGTACCATTTCAATAGCTGCTGGAAAAATCAGATTTTCAGCAATTGTGTGCGGATTACTAGTTTTGGCAACACGATAAGCAACTTTATAACTTGCTAATAATGCTTTTTCATTAGTAGTGGTTGCCAAGGGAAAACTGTCTTGCTGTTTGTGAAGGACGTTCAATTTTTGAGAAACCATCAGATAATTGTAAATTAGGCACGCTATTTCTGTCAAATAATATTGAATAAATGAATGGGGGGAAATTGGGGGGTCGCAAACAAATTTTTTAGCAAAAAGGGGTCGCCGTTTAGATAAGTTTGGGAAACTCTGCTGTAATCAATCCTATTAAATATAGCAAAGGGAACTTAGCGCTTTCTACTGCTAAAATATTTCAGGTCAAAGGCAATAAAAAAAAAAGGTTATTAAAATGGAAGGAGTAACATGTACCTTCTGTATAAATCTTAAGGAGAAAGACGTATTATCTGCAACTACGGAGTATTTTTGTTCCAATGCAGTAAATACATGGAAAAGATCTTTTTAGAAACTAATAAGGTAACAAACATAGCTGCTAAACCAACAATGGATATTCTAAGAGTTCTAAATCCTTTGGATTAAAACAAAAATTTAGGTTAAAGACAAAAGTGCTTTCAGGTCATAATGTGGAAATTTTTATCAGTCACAATTCTTTGCAATCTACAAAATGTACTGATCTGGTCCGAACTCATTTTATTTTTTGAATAAATTAATTTATTATATATTTTTTTTAATTTATTTATTTTAATTGATTTTAATTTGCTTATTTCGTTTTTTAAAGTATTAGCATTATTCCTCCTGTTTTGCTCTTCTACTAAACTAAGTTAGCTGTATTTTATAGTATAAAATCCCACTGCAGGATCACTACGTTCAAAACGTAGTTCATCATACTTTTTACATACATTTAAAATTAGTAAAATAAAATGACAATAGGTTGCCAGTTATAGTCCAGTCGTCAGAAAGTTGACCCCTAAAAATCATACGAACAAGCTGAATTTTGCAGAGAATATTAATTTCGAGACCCCAAAAAAGATGCAAAAAAGTTTGCCACTTTTATCCCCGGGCTTCTCTCTATAACGCACTCACAGGGGGAAAAACCTGAAAAAATCGATTTATCAAGAATCTGTACACCGTATAAAAGAATGTTTTCAAATAAAAAATGTAACTGGGATAATTTTAAATTAAAATGTTTATAAGCATTTTTTGTGTAAAATGAACCGTTCTCTTAGAAACAACGCTTGAAGCGACTGTCGATTTTGCAAGTCAGTTACGCACACGAAATCAATGTTCAATAAAAATCAGCTAGACGGTAAAAACTCGATATCTTTTGATCCAAATGTCCTATCGACAAAAATCAATATGCGTTTTAAAGGCAAAGAGTGCAGCTTTCGTATTTATTTTTTGTATTTTGCCGAGAGTAGGCTCAGTATTTCTAAAGGTGTTATAAATATACAACAAAATGTTTATAAACATTTTTGTTTAAAATTATCTCAGTTACATTTTTTATTTGAAACATTTTTTTCTAAGGTGTACATGTTCTGTGTAAATCGATTGTTTTGCGTTTTTTACTCCTCTGCGAGGGTGGTTTTAAGGGGAAGCCCGGAGGTAAAAGTAAAAAACTTTTCTGCATCTTTTTTGAGGTCTCAAAATAAATATTCTCGGCAAAATTCAGCTTGTTCGTATGATTTTTGGAGGTTCAGTAGCATTTTCGTCTCTGACGACTGGAGTATTAATAGTAATTAGTTTTTGACAAATATTTTAATTCGTCCATTGATTTTTTAGATAAAATACGTTGCTCATGGCGTATATGCATGTTTTTTATATCAAATTAAACCTAATTTTTTCTTAATATGATGATATAAGGTTGTTGCTGAGAAAAAATTGTCGCAAATTAAGGTAGCCAACTGTTAAAAACGCGAGGCATTCAAGATGAAGTAAAATAGAATTACAACGCAATGACACTGGTTTGACAAGTGATAGTATGTATATTACTATATATGTATAGACGTATGCTTTAAAAACTCAAATAACTGACACTTCACACCAATGGTGTTTCACGCTAACTGTCTTTTATTTTATCTTTAATACCTTGCGTTTTTAACAGTCGGCATCCTAATTTCTAACAATTTTTTCTCAGGCAAACTTACATCATCATATTAAGAAACAATTTAGTTTTAATTTGATATATAAAAATATGCATATACGGGATAGCAGCGTATTTTGTTTAAAAAATAAGTGGACGAAATAAAATTTTAGTCAAAAAATAATTTATTAATTATCAATGTAATCTCATAATTTTAAATGTATGTACAAATGTGAGTTTGATTAACTACTTTATGGACGTAGCGATCCTGCAGTGGGATCTTAGGCTATTATTATTTTTATATATTGCACCTTTGTTCAGTCAGCCAAATTCAGAGCTTTTAATTTTCATTTCGTTTTCAGCCAAGGTGAAGTTAACTTTAACCAATTGTTTGGTATCAATATGGTTAACTCTATTTCTCAGAGTTTGTCTTCGTTGACGATACTTCTAAATCAACTTGGAGTCAATCTGATTCGATAACAGTGCCTTTAATGCCGCTTTGCGATAAAAAATAATTTTTATAGATTTGTTGTTGTAGTTCCTTGTGATTAGTTCCTGCAGGTACAAATCTGTAGCATAAATTTCCGCTTGGAAGATAGTAGACTCATTAAATAGACTTTTACTAAGGTTAAGATTTGGTTTCTCTCCATATACCCCAGCTCCAACTCTTTCATCAGTTTTAGAGCCGTCCGTATAATAGCATTGATCTGCTATTATGAGATTCGTTTTATTCGACTTCCATCCGTCACTTCCTGGAAAGAGGACAATAAAACGGCTTTTCGAAATTATATTTAGGTTTCATTGCATTTAGCACCATTTTTAATTCTGGGTGATTTTTAATTATCTCTCCAGATTTGATGTCGGTGTTTAATGTTTTTTGGAGTGTGTTGGACACAACATTACCACAATCTCATCTCACCATACTTATTACTAGATCATCGGCATAGACTTGCACTTCTACCCCCTGTACGTCAAGGAGCGAAATCAAGTTAGCCACCAGGTGTAACCACAGGAGGGGTAAAAGCACTCCAACTGTAGGCACCAGTTAGCTGCTTTGACTAATATCTCCCTTCCTTAGAGGTCTGTTAAAATTAGCCTATTTTCCAGTATTGCTTTGATCTAGTGATCTAGTTGCATACGGTATCGGATATGTCTTTTGATGATGCTGCATCATATAAACAGAATTTAGTAATGAATTATTAAATACACCTTCTATATCTACAGATGCTGCTGTCTCTCTCCATTATTAATGAATTGATTGATTTTCTGAACTACTTTGTCAAGGGCTGTTGCTATTTGTTTTCCTTTTTATATCCATGCTGGTTGCCATTATTAAGATCATCCCTCAATTGTCCTTCCTTAAAATATCTATTAAGAATGTTTTAATCGACTGATCTACCTGTAGGATTTATGTAGAGCGTTGTCTTTTTATCCTATTTTGTATATGTACACTACACGGGTAGCCCTATATGTTAGCCCTAAAGAATTTTGTTAGGATGGACAATGAATAAGATGTCCAAATCTTTTTATAGTAGGGCGGGAAATATTTTATCCTCTTTTATAGTCTTCTTTCCTATTACGTTTAGAACGTTCTAGATTTTTAGCCTGTCTCTGCTCATTAATATTTCTTGAACCTGGAAAGTGGTTCTGTATTAAGAGCTCTAGTGTTTCCTTGTTAGGGTCAGCGAAGGTACCATCACGTCTTTGAGTACCTGATCTATGTGCCATGTGCCATGGATCTTTGAAAAGGTATATCTGAAATACCCTAGCAGAACTACCTCCAAGATTGTCTTTTTGCTCTTTTTATCTTTTTACTAACCTTCAATACTTTATTAAATAGTCTCTGAAGATCTTCCAAATTGTTGGCTATTATAGCTATATTTTAAGCATATCTGACAAGAACACCATTTAATACTATTTCAGCTGACTCTCATTCAATGCTTCACCAAAAATATAGTCAGAATATAAATTGAATAGCATTGACGAGAGGATATATCCCTGTCGAACATTCTGAGTATACTGATTACTTATTTCTTCTGAGAGAGAGCCTTCGAGTCGTACCAATAACATGTAATAAATTTCATGTAAGTCAATCATTGTATAAAGATAATTTATTTCCTGGTCTAAAATAAGACCTGCTCTATTTTACTTGACCTGCTACAATACGACATCGTGCTTTTTGGTTCATAATCATAAAGCTTTGGGGACTTAAATCGATTGATTTTAGAAATGTTTAACTTTATGTTCATTTCGTGCTTACTAGAAATATAAGGTTAAAGCTATAATGGAAAATATCGAGCTCGCCAAATGTTTGCAAAAGCTAATAGGAAAATTAGACATACTTAAAATGTGAAAGGGATATCAAATATTATTTATGTTTACAAACACAATATACACTAATAAAAATATATTAAGTGTTTTTAATTTAATGATTAGAAAACACTGATAATTAAAATTTTTAATTCCAATTGAAGGTTCAACCGAAAGATTTCATCCATCAATTATTATTAATTGCTATGTTTATATTACTCTGAGATAGCGCGTTGCATTGGTTGTGTTTTAGTAGTGTATTTTATTTTATTTGATTTGTTTTTATTAAGAGAATAATATGGGATGTAGATATAGTATTTCTTGCACTTACTCTAGCACTCAAAACATTCAAAAATTTATTATAATTTTTTATCACTACAGCTGTTTTGGCAAACTGCCTTTCTGAAGTGATCTATTTTTGACTAGCTTCTACGTTGATGTGTCTTTCTCTGATTGGATTCCCTTTTTTCAGTAAGTATCTGTGTGTCCTATTTTAGGTGTATGTTACCTCTTCAGGACGTGATTCTTTTGTGGTTATGGCACTGGGGTCGTTGTGTCTCACTGGTGGTATTGGCTCGGTGAATGTTGATTCCTGATTAGGAAGCTTTCCAGGGTAGTCAGAGGTAGAAGCGTAGGTTCTAACACGGTTCTTTTCAGAAATTATTTTTTGATAATGGTTATCAATTATATGACTGAATTTAAATGCATAAGTAGTTGAATATCAACTGATGTCGCGTTGGGGGCAGCTGTGGCTGTATCCTCCCTAAACCACAGAAATCCGATGCCTTCCTGTCTGTGGCAGAGCTCGAAGTGACCTATTTATCTATTTGCCATAATAAAGTGGAGTTGCCTCCAGTCCATGTATTCATCAGGGAGATCGATGCTTACTAAAGCCAGCAGTTTGGTAGGAAGCGTAGTTTTCTTTTGGGGTGTCTAATGAATACATTGCCAAAGTATGAGCAGGTAGTTTTGATTGTATTTTGGGCTCCGAAGTTTTGGCCTCTGATGGGTAACTGGGCCGTAACCTTCTGTTACGAGCGTCTCCAGTGCAGCGTCTTTGTAAACACCATGCCTAGTAACTCGATCTAGTCACGGAATTGGAGTCGATCCACTGAGTGTCTAAGGTCAATGCTTTCGGCAAAATTGTTTGTGATGTGTCTGCTAAGATTAGGGTGTCTCAAGAGGATCGTTTGTATTTTATTTGGGTTAGGTGTTACTCTCCATCTCCCGCATTACCTATCGAGATGGTTTAGATGATTTTAAGCAAACCTACAGAGGACATGTGCATCTCGATATATTGTTACCAGAGCAGTGTTATCTGCGTAAAGTAAAGTAAGTGTGCCTGTGTTACATGGATACAGCCTACGACCCCATAAATAGAAAATAAATGTCCAGAGCAATGAAAGAGATATAATACGAATCCAGCGGGAACTGTCTTATCCTTTTAATACCAAAAAACAGGTTGCGCCAGGGAGAACTTTTCTTCTGTATACTGTTTAATCTGGCTCTGGAAAAAGTAATACGTATGTCACAAATTACAATCACCGGTTCAATATATAGTAAACCAGTGCAAACCCTTGCCCATGTTAATGATATCAGTATTATTAGGAAAACGGGAAACGCTATACGAGAGGATTATGTAGCACTAAAAATCGGCTACAAAAATGGATTTAATAATAAGCACCAACATAACGAAGTACATGAAAATAAGCACGAAACCACAAATTCTTCGGTTACTTGTTATGGACAACGACGTCATCGAAGCAGTAACGAATGTGCATACCTGGGAGCGCTTGTTAACACTGTAAATAGCTTAATTGTAATTAAACCTATTCTTATGCAAGTTTTCAAAAGGTGCTCTCAAAGGAAAGAGACTCAACTAATTAACTTATTCCTAAATGATAAAAGTAGTAATAAAAAAAGTAGTATACAGGAAGAGAGACGGCTGAATCCCAGTGCACCTCCCTAAATCACAAATAGTTAAGTTATCAATTGACTGGGGATTGGTAGGCAACCAGGCGTTTCAGCGGTCTTTAAGAACTAACTGGCGGAAAAACAAAAAGATTTTGAAAAAACAAGAACTGCTTTAATTACATTTTTTTTTCTCATGGTTTCTTATCGAAAAAATATCTCGGTTATGCCAAAAATTTTCCTCTCCTAGTTAAGTAGTAAAGTACTTTATGAAAATATGAGACTTTTTGTACTAAGAATATGGGCGGGTCAGAGAGCTCAAACGGTAATGCACGATGAAAACCCTGGTTAGACCCCTGAGCTCAAGAAATAACAGACTATCGTACCATGCTATCTCAAAAGTACACTGGTTGCATAAAGCAAAATTATTATTATTAATCATTAACATCAAACAAGTTCTTATTAGTAAAAGCTGGTGAAAGAAAAAAATTACATTGATATACGTAATCTAATAATGGATGAAATCATAAAGAAAGTTAAAAAAAAGAGGATAAAAAAAAGAAGAAAAGGAAATAAGGATAATATGCTACGCCGACGACGCCATAATAACAGCCGAAAATGAAGATGACCTACAAAGATTAATTAAAGAATTCGAAGATGCGGCGCTCATATACAACATGGAGATCTCAACAGAGAAAACTAAAGCGATAGTGATATCAGCGGAACCGAGACGATGTAAACTAGTCGTAAATAACAAAATAATAAAACAAGTGATGGAAACTGAATACTTGGGAATAAAACTGTCAAGCTACGGAAAAGTGGAAGAAGAAGTACAAAAACAAGTGAACATGGCAAACAGAGCAGCATGATGTCTCAACAACACAATCTGGAGAAACAAATACCTCACAACGGAAACGAAAACCAGGATATATAAATCAACAATAAGACCGATAATGACGTACACAGCGGAAACAAGAGCAGATACGGCGAAAACACAAAGACTACTGGAAACAACAGAAATGAAAGTCTTACGAAAAATAACAAACCAAACTCTAAGAGACAGAATAAGAAGTGAGGAAATACGAGCAAGATGTGGAATAGAGGAAATAAACGCGTGGACCAAAAGAAGAAAAGTGGAATGGAATCAACACATCGAAAGAATGACAGAAAATAGAATAGTACGAATAGCAAGAGACAAATCGCCAAACGGAAGAAGATCATTGGGACGACCGAGGAAAAGATGGTCAGACAACGTCAATTGACGCTAAAAACCGAAGTAAAACAGACATTTTGCCTATTTATAAAATAAGAAGTAGAAGAAGACATTGATATTAAATATGTGATCAGAACATAATTGACATACTGAGTTGATCAAATATGTCATCATGTTTAAAGGCGAAGGAGCACTTTCACAAAAATTTTATCTATAAAAGGGGAAATAGGACGCGTAGACAAATAAAAAGGTGGTCACAGATTTTAAAGAATAAACTGAATTTCTATCGTTAATTTCAACGATCCTACGTTAGCAATAGATCTGGACCAAAAAATTTAATAGACTAGACAAGATACTAACGAGAGGAATAAAATTTTATTAACGCTACATTCATGAACCTTAGCAATGCGTGAGATTCCGTTACTTTGTCGAAACTATAGATTACAGTCAACAATACCATGAGAGTATTGATAGAAACGACAAACAAAGATGAGAGTGAAAAACTAACAAAATGTTAGAAACAGATTAACAAATGAAATAAATAAGTAGAATAAATAAAGAAAGTCAAATGAATACCATTATATAATATAATTTATTTATTTAGAGTATAAGATTATGAACCCGTTTAACTGCCGCAACCTGCAATAAAAAAAGAGGAACTGACAATCCACAAACAGGATCCCTGAGTACTGTTAAGTAGAATTAGTATTAATGACTTGAAATACATTTAAGGCTTATTTAATAATTAAACAATCAGTTAATAATAGCAATAATAATTACTGATATGTTTTTTAATTTTAGGAGGTATATGCCAGACGATAAATACTAAGAATTTAGGATTAGTTGCAGTTACATATTTTACAATTCTGCATATTATTTCCGCTTGTGTAAAAATGTGTCGATGAGACATACAGTCTAAAGTTTAAGCTAGATATTCCTCATGGCAAAATATCTGAATGGCATATTTCTAATCTCCAGATTTTTATTAAAATTTCTGCTTTTGTTACCCAATATAAAAGCGACGTTCATTTACAGTCTGATCTGTTTCAAATCAACGTTAAATTTAAGAAAGAAAAGAATAGAAAAAAATTTAAAGATTCATCAACGAGATGAGCTCTTTCCCAACATTTCAACAAAGAATTGTTTCCTTACGAGTAATTTTCTTTCATTCAGTTCGAAAACATCTAGAACGTTGGAAAATATGGAATAGTAAAAGCAATTTTCCTTTCCGGACAAAGCGCGAACTCATCTGAGTCGTATAGAGCCATATATTACTTGCTTTATTAAAAATTTATTAAAACGGTTTTGTTTACACGGATTACACGGTTGAATATAGTGCTTTAAGTGGACGATATGGTTGAAAATTACTGAAATAACAATTTCTCCTAGGATTTTGTCACCTTTAATTTCAGAGGCGTAGATAATCCAAATTTTGTAGAGAAACCCTTAAACGCTGATATGTAAAAGATATTGTAACGTTATAAATGTCACATGTTTGTTATTTTTCTTTAAATAATTATTTTGTTTCAATTTATTTTAGTTTTATTTATTTATTAGCTTTATCTTTTATTTTACTACTTTTATTCTAAAAATAGTTGGCGTCCAATTTTTTATCTCAACTCTGCAATCAACTAAATATCCTATTTAATCGTTATTTTTCATTTTCAATGTTCATTTATTTCAGTTATAATTCCTGTATTTGACTCCAGTCTGTTCTATATCACAGTGACTATGACCCACTTCAGTCACAAACGTTATTTGTTAGTTGACAACTCAGAACTGTCATGTAATACTTCAATGCTTGAAAAATGGAGTTTTTAAAATGTCTTTGGCTTATTTAAACTGGTGCTTGGATTGAAAATTCATTTTATTTATTTTATATATATCTAGTTGATCATTTTTTTTATATATCTGTCTTTTTATAATTTCGTATTTCCCTTAACCTAAAACACCAACTAGCTTTGTTTTTCAATGTATTATTCTTATATCTAGTTAGTTTATCTTTATTATAATTTAACTAATTCATTTAATAATAATTATATTCATTTTATCTTTGCCAATTTGTTATTTTCTATTTGATATTGTAATTATTTTTAATTTTGATATGGCAAGGAAATATTTTAAGACATAATAATATATGAAGTAGCTAACACAAATTTACTTTTTCTAGTTTTTTGGCCTAACTAATTTTTATTTTCCTTTTTCGCTGAAGAATTCTGCAGCACATGGTTACCTGAAGATGATAGTACCTAAAGCCAACATCAGCAACTAACCACTACATTCTGCTATCCTGTGAAGTCAACATCAGCAACTAACTACTGCATTCTGCAATCTTTTGAAGCCAACAACAAGCTATTCAGTGATGCCATAAGTATCGTTTTATATTTGTAAATCCTATAGACCAGATTTGCTTTGTGATCTTG
>NW_027312733.1:0-26449 GCF_040954645.1 Diabrotica undecimpunctata | reverse complement strand
CGCGCTATCTCAGAGTAGAAATAAATTATATTTTAATATTTATAATAAAATTTTTAAATATTGCCACATTTCGATGAGTAAGAATTATGTACTCGCAAGTCATGATATTTGAAAACACAAGTGTAGAAACGTTAATTTTCACACCTGCATAAATTTTAAAATCAGAATATTTTTATATACCAGCCCTAACTACTATGTAAGAAAAATTAAAATATGTAACAAATTCAGGCGTTTGACTGTTCATTTATTAATATTTTTTTAATAGCTGACAATAATGATAAATAAGCAATATTTTAAATGACACAGTCACAAAATGTAACCAATATTGTTTTATACAACCCACATAACATATGAACCTTATAAAGATCGTCAAAATATGTTAAAATAAGTGGCAAGTAAATAATGGCACAGTATGAAGTAACTACTAAAAACCACATAAGATAAGTTACCTTATCTTAGATAGAGAAGGAAAAAGCTGGGGTCAACTAAAACTACTTTCTAATACGAATAAAAGAATATTAGTAAAAGTTAGAAAAAAAGTGGAAGAAATTCTTTAAGAAGGCAAGTTACTGCTAAATGGAATCATGAAACTGGATTTAATCTACCAAGAGAAAAAATCTGTGTCAAGTGGAATCTAGATAAAAGTTTTGTAAGGCTGAATTACAGGTAACAACTTAAAAGTGTACCAGTGTACACTTAGAAGTGTACTTATATCTTTAAAAGGGTAGTTTAATATATTTTAACATATTTTCTTGTAGGAAGTAACAATGTCTTTGACTAAAAGAAAGCTTTTACGTTTGGAAGAAAAAATATCGGTGATGGAAGTATCGGAAAAAAATTATTATAGTGTTCAAGTTCTGGCCGATTTAAAAAGTGGTATATTGAAAGTGTTTTTATAAAAGGTATCTAATTAAAACACCCAATCGGGCTACATCACAAAATGTTTTGAGTTGCTATCAACAAGTCCTGCTATCAACAAGACACTTTGTCTCAGGACCAGCGACCTCATGTAAAGTCGCGTTATCAATTCCACTTGTAAATTTAACATCATAACATATAAGATCAAATAATGTAACCTAAATTTAAATTAATAACAATTAACGGGTTTTTACCCAAATATTTAGTGGCTCCAAACATGTACACCTAGACACACTGATGATGGAATATACATTCCGAAAATGTTTTGTGATGTAGTCCGATTCGGTGTTTTAATTATATACCTTTTATAAAGGATTTTAAGTAGTATTCTGGGCTAGTTGTGTTAGTGATTTTAAAGAAAACGAACAAGTGTCCAATATTTCCGACAACGAGAGTGACGATGAACCGGAACTTACTACAACTGTAAGAAACTTAACTTACCTAAAATTAAGAGACGTGAAGTTATTTTTTATATATAAAGGTGATTCCAGAGTAAGTCAAAAAATATCTGATGTAAGTTTAAATGTTCAATCAGAAATTGTGAAACATAATGTTCAAAACACAAAAAAAACCAAAATTGATTTTTGATTTTTTTAAAAAGTAATGCCTACCTTTCTGATTCCATACCTGGGGTGTAGAGATGCACAGAAGATAGTTCTTGATAACTGGTCCTTATAGGACAAGCAGCTCTCATTTATGGGTCCACGTGCCACACCCCAGCCATCTGCATTGGCCTGCAGGCTAAACTATATGAAGGTAGCCAGATATTGCAAAAATTCGACCGAGCTATTGCTGGTATAAGCAATCCCACACTTACTAACCAACGGCTTCGGGCGGATGAGTTGTTAAGTGGAAGGGCACTCTTATGTCCTGGCGCTAAGAAATTTGCACCAAAGGCGAATTAATCAAGTAAATGGTTAACGGCGTCGGCATAAGGATGTAGAAGGCAAGGAGAAGCCACTGCATTAAAGATCCAATTGAATATCTCTAGTACAATCATCATGACGATGAGTACTAAAACAAAAAAAGACTCTGATCATGGAAATCAGAGCCCAAGATCCCGCAGAGGAGGAATAGACAAGGACTCCCAGGTCGTTAACCGGCGAAACCCTTGTCAAACATTGAAACAAGATAAAGTAAAATTATCAAAAGAAAAAATAGGGTACGTGGAACGTTAAAAGCATGTATTAACCTGGAAAAATGCATAACATCCTTCAAGAAATGAGAAAAATAAATATGGATATATTAGGTGTAAGCCTAACATGGTGGCCTAACTCAGGATACCTTTCGACACAAACGGGTACCTTATATTACTCGTAAAACATTGACAACCAGCATAGACGTGAAGTAGCAATTATTGTCAATACAGAGGTCAACAAGTCAATAGAGGGTTTTGTTCCAATCTCAGAAAGAGTAATGCTACTACAAATGACAAAGAACAGGGAAATTACGGTAGTTATGTGCGATTTTAATGCAAAAGTCGGCAAGGGAAGAGCTGGAACAATATTGGGAGATTCAGGACTAGGAGAACATAACGATAGAGAAGATCGTCTAATACAATTCTGCCAAGAATTAAGTCTAATTATCACAAACACGTTCTTTAAATTACTTAAGAGACGGTTATATACATGGCGCTCACCAGCAGATAAACCAGAAAAAGTGGTAAAAAACCAAATAGAGTATATAATGAAAAAAAAAAGAGATATCGTAACACCATCAAATCAGTGAAAATATATCCAGGAGCAGATGTCACATCAGACCATAACACACTAATCGACTAATCGATAATGTCACGCTTAAGCTTAAACGTATTAGAAAACTCCAAAGAACTTCAAAATTAGATGTTAGAAAACTAAAAGAAGCAGATATAAAAAACAAACTCAAACAGAAAATATAATAAAATTTTGATAAATTAGATACTTACATCTACGGGATAAACCAACAATGGTAAACATTAAAAAACTGCCTTCCCGTTTCATGCAAAAAGATATTAAAAGAACCGATAAGAAAAAGAGAAAACTGGATGACCGACGAAATACTCGGCAGGATGGACCAAAGAAGACAAGCCAAGAACAAAGACAGTCACAATTACAAAATCATTAATAATAAAATCAAAAAAATTATAAGATTTGCAAAACAAACTTACTATGAGGAAAAATGTAAAGAGATAGAAGATCTTCAGAACAAATATGACCTATTCAACCTACATAAAAAGATTTAAGAAATGGCAGGGCTACAACAAAGAAATCACAACACAACTCTTTTAGATACAAATGGAAATACTATGATAACGACTGACGAAAAGTCAAAATGATGGAAAGAATATATGGAAGAGCTCTTCGACGACGAAAGAGGAAACCTACAAGACATATCTTTCGAGGACAGAGAAACAAGTATAAAAATTATAAAGGAAGAAATATTGTATGCACTAAAGAACACCAGAAACGGAAAAAGTCCGGGGCCAGATCAACTGCCTATTGATATACTTAAAATAATAGAAAATGAGTACATGGATCTCCTCTTAAAGCTCTTTAATGAAATTTATTAGTCGGGTGACATACCCAATGAATGGTTGACCTCAACATTTATTTGTCTCCCAAAAAAGGAAAATGCTAGAGAATGCACCGACCACCGCACCATAAGCCTGATGTCTCATACACTTAAAATGTTTTTAAAGATCATCCATAAACGCATTTACCATATACTTGATATGGATATTGAAGAAACCCAATTTGGATTCCATAGAGGCGTAGGTACCCGTAAAGCTCTTTTTGCATTTAACGTACTAATCCAGAGATGCTTGGATGTAAACCAAGATATATACGTCTGATTAATGGATTACAACAAGGCTTTCGATAAAGTCCGCCTTCTTCTTCTTTCAGTACCCTGTCCGATTATCAAACGTTGGCGATCATATTGGCAATATTAACTTTGTTTACGGCGGCTTTAAATAAATAAGCGGTGGTCTCTTGATCCCATTCTCAGAGATTTCGGAGCCAGGATGTTCTTCGTCGGTCTGGGCCTCTCCTTCCGGTGATCTTACCCTGTATTATGAGGTGTAGAAGGTTATACCTCTCTGGATGTCTCATTACATGACCAAAATATTGTAATTTTGGAATTTCTATCGTTTTTGTTATTTCTGTGCTCTTTTAGTAAGTAAGTAAGTAAGTAAGTAAGATAAAGTCCGCCACAAAGAGCTAATTGACGTCCTCAAAGCAAAACAATTACAATACAATGACCTTCGAATTGTAACAAATCTATATTATAAACAGCAGGCACACATACGCATTAATAAACACGCATCAAAAGAGTTCGAAATTAAAAGAGGAGTGCGACAGAGGTGTGTATTGGCACCACTACTATTCAATGCATACTCTGAAGAAATTATGAAAAGAGCTCTTGAGGAAAAAACAGCAGGAATAAAGGTCAATGGAACACCAATTAACAACATTTGATATGCGGATGATACTATCATGATAGCAGACAACCTCCAAGACCTCCAAAAGCTAATTAACAAGATAGTTGGGTATGGAAAAGAATATGGATTATCAATAAACATCAAGAAAACTAAATTTATGAGGATATCAAAAACCCAAAATAATGATGAAAACCTGACAATTAACACTCAAACTTGGAACAAGTTGAAAACTACAATTATCTTGGAACAATAATTAATCACACAAACGATTACTCCAAAGAAATCAAAGTTTGAATAGAGAAAGCACGAACAAACTTCAATAAAATGAGAAAGGTACTTTGTGCAAGAGACCTGAAATTAGACTTGAGAGTTAGGCTGGCAAGGTGTTATATTTTCTCTGCTCTGCTTTACGGAATAGAAGCATGGACACTTAAAGCGTCGACTACTAAAAAGTTGAAAGCATTTGAACTATGGGTGTATAGAAGAATCCTGAAGATATCATGGACCGAGCCTGTAACAAACAACGAAGTCATGAGGAGAGTCAACAAAAGAATGGGAATATTGGAAACCATCAAGACACGAAAGCTGCAATACTTGGGGCATGTTGTGCGAAATGAAAAATACAACATACTTCAATTAATTATACAAGGGAAAATCCAGGGCAAGAGAAGTATGGGAAGGAGAAGAATCTCATGGTTGCGTAACTTGAGGAAATGGTACGGATGCACATCAATCCAACTATTCAGAGCGGCAGCATCTAAGACCAGAATAGCCATGATGATTGTCAACCTCCGTCGCGTAATCAGTTATTGTAATACTGATATTTAGAAATGGAATAAAAGTGTAGGTACAGTTACTAGAAGATTATTAGGTGAGTTTGGTTTTAAAGGTTAATACGTATATATCATACCATATATTGTTTGGTATGTTGCAGTAGATATTATTTAAAATGGTTGGTGTCTGTCTTGTAATTGATATATTCAGGATTAATAATTTAATAATGTAATAATCTTCAACCATTTAAGTAATGTATATTGCAACATACTAAACAATATACAATATATAGTATATACAGTACATACAATATATACAATATGTATGTGCAACATGTACACGAGTACATATTTGCTAATTAAAAACAGTTCAGTGCACATTTCATTTTTAAGCGTTTTAGTGCATATTTGACTGTCCCTAGTTACAAAAGAAAAATTGCAACATGGTAAGATTGCAACATTCACATACAGAATTAATTGGAAAACTTATTACCTTTTTAACTTCTAAATCTAAAGCTGCCGTAAATCTATTTTGACAAATTTTCATCTTTTATAAATACGCTAAATTTTACCATCCTACAGGGTTTATTATTTATATTTGGAGAGAAATGTTTTTGTCAGCTTGTTACCGACCCAAATTCTGACTATTCAAAAGAAATACTTCAAAGAAGAGAAAAACTTCGGGACTCGCTCTTTCAGTAAACTCACTTTTACATACGAACCGCTTTAATTGTCTACACCTTTGTGAAAAATAAAAGTACAAGAATAATAACAAAGAGAGCGAAAAGGATGGAAAGTATCTTCATTCCTCAACTCATTACCTTTTCCTTGAGCCGGTAATAATTAATTTGCTACCATACGCAAAAAGACCCACGAGTATCTGGCGTGAGGGTTTTCGTTCCGGAAAGGTTACGGCACGATTTTTAATATTAATTACATGGCACTAAGTGTTGCCAGTTTCTAGTTCAACAAAAAATACTCCCAAATGTATTAAACATGCTATCTGTCACAGCCAATGTATTAAGTAGCGTTTTTCTTTCGCGAGCGGTGTTTAGTTTTCGTGGTTTATATACCATGGTATAAATTCTTGGTGATGTTTCATCTGAAACTACGGTGGACGTAACAGTCGATTGTTAACTGATGATTTCTCTCGAGTATCTGTCCTATTTGTAGCCCTCGAGTGCTTCTTTATCTGTGAGTTTCTTCTAGACTAAAATATACGTATAAGTTATACAAAAAATATCTTTCGGGTCATAGTGTGGAAAGGTATTTAAAGCCAAACGAAATCTTTAAAATCTACAATATTTTAGTTGGTTCGAATCGATATTGGAATTTTTGGGGAGCGTAGATAGAGATTTGGTATTTCGTAGCTTTGAGTGTTGCCGAGAGGGGGCATTTGGGCCTGTAGGACCCATCGCCGGCTCTTCGGGCTTCTTCCTATCCCCGGAATTGGATCGGGTATTCACCATCTTTGGTTTGTCGCTGGTAGAAAGGTTAAATCCTACCGCTGTTATAAATAACAGTTCCAGTGACAAATATCTGTTATAGGTAACGGTTCCAAGGAACAGTTACAAAGTAACAGAGCAAAAATGGAAAACAGATAGGTAAAAATGATCTAAGTATTCCTTGACTTACGGAAGGAATAACTTAGTAAACAATTAAATTAAATGGTATAAAAATATAATGCAAAGAAAAAAAAATGTTTCTAAGTGTTTCTTGACTTACGGAAGAAACAACTTAGGACAGAAATATAGATAAATGAAATATGTAAATGTGAAAGTAAAATATGGAAATATTTCTAAGTGTTTCTTGACTTACGGAAGAAACGACTTAGAGTGAAAAAATAAAATACTCAAAATATAAAACGAGAAATGCAAAAATGAAACAGATTATAGAAATATGTCTAAGTGTTTCTTGACCTACGGAAGAAACAACTTAGAACAGAAAATAAACAAGAGAATCAAATATAGTAAAATAAATGCACAAATATTTATAAGTGTTTCTTGACTTACGGAAGAAACGACTTATAATAGAAAATAAGAAAAATCAAATATAGAAAAGATGTGAAAATATTGCTAAGTGTTTCTTGACTTACGGAAGAAACAACTTAGCATAAAATAGAAAATGAAAGAAACAAATGTATTAAGTATTTTCTTAACCTAAGAAAGAAAATATCTTAGATAAAATATCGGAAATAATAATGCAACAATGATTATGAAAATATTTCTAAGAGTTCTTTGACTTACCGGAAAGAACTACTTAGACAAAGTACAAATCAAAATATAAAATAGAAAAAGCAAGATAAATATTTCTAAGTGTTCTTAACTTACGGAAGAACAACTTAGATACAAAATACAAGAAAAATAAACAATCAGTACATGAACAAATATAGATCAATGTAATATCCTAACCTGAAAAGGTCTGAATATACAATAATGCTAAAATAAAAAGGTATACAGAAAATCAGAAACAAAACAATAACTTAGTGGGAACAATAATAGCACCGACTAGGTCTACAGTAGAACTTTGATCAGATAAATGGCATATATCGAGCACAGTTTAATTAAATCTTGCCCAAGTTAATTAAACTGTGCTCGATATATTATGCCTTTTATCTGATCAAAGTTCATTTATTCGAGCATTCAACCTTATATTTACAGTAGAAGAGGCAAGCTCGACTGATCGATGAGAGAAAATCTACCTGCTTTTATGTAAAACAAATCCTTTGTTTTACGTAGCGAAAGTGGAATTTCCCTGCATCGAATCAATTAGAAATTTGGATTTGGCCAAACTTGGAATTCCCAAGTATTTTGAACGATATCCAAATTCCTTGATGCGTCCGGCACGGCTGTCAGCTCCCGGCTGACACGCCTCCGGAGGACATGAGATCACGTTTAAAGGTAGACTCTCTTCGATACTTTTTAAGTTTTGAGATTTAGATAGTCTCTCTAGACATATGTGAATACTAATGTCCAGAGATGTAATGTACTACATACTTTACAACAAAACTATTAAGTGCTTGTTGTCACAACCTGTAAAATGTCGTAGATAGATTGATGGTTTATTGGTAAAAAATTAATACTTACAAAATATTTTTTACGAAGTCGAAGATAAAAAAAATGTTAATATAGTTAAAATACACATAAATATAAATATAAATTATAGAAACAGTGTTTTAATTAATATCGTTGATAATTACAACAAATTAAAATTGAAGGTAAAATACCCCTCGTATGTAAAAAAAAGGCATTGACTATAAGGTAACTTAATTTTCGCCTTAAACTGATAAAAATTAAGAGCTATTATTCTAGCTGACACTTTGTTGGAGAATTTTATGGCTAAATACCTTCAACCATTTCTGGATCTCTTAAATCCGCCAAATTCTGGTGACAGATTATTGTTTTATCTGGTGAGATAATTATGAAAATCTACAGATGGTTCCTAAAAAAACTGATAAGAATCTTAAACCGTATTTTGTGGAAAATAGAGCAGTGTATTTTGAAGAATAAATACTTATTATTTATATACTGTCTCTGTCACTGCCAAATCTTAAATTTGTGAGATAACTTATTCTGTTCAATCTGAAAAAATGGCTTCACCTGCTAGCAAAGAACTAAAAGCAAGAATTGTAATGAAATTAAAAGATGGTTGGTTACTACCTGCCGTAGCAAACCATTTTAACGTCAGCAGAACAACATTTTTTAATATTAGTAAAAGATGGAGACAACAAGAATCTCTCGAAATCAAGCAAGGTTCTGGAGGATCAAAAATGTCTACCACTCATGAAGATCTTACGCTTTTGGAGAGATTAGAAGAGAATCCTTCTAAAGATGCGAAAACTGCAAAAATTATGTCACAATTTCCGAGAAGAAATACAAAAACTTAGCACAGAATTAAAGCATCGCAACTTCGTTACCGAACTGCAGCAAAAAACAAGCTATTACACCACAACAGAAGTAACCAAGACTTATATTTGCTTTAAACCATCAGCTACAAAATCAAGACTATTGGCACACGGTTATATTTACAGATGAGAAAATTTTTCAATCTTTTAAAAAGGGCAAAATTGGTGTGTATAGACCAGATATTAATAGATTTGGACAGCTGGTCATTTTAGCGCCAATGTATGGGGATGGATTTCATCTAGAGAAATGGGAATGGTATGGCGTATTGATGGCAGGTTTGTTGGGCATATGATACTTTAGTAAACATGATGTTTCCCAGTGTAGAACAGTTGTATCCAGAAAATAATTTTATTCTCCAACAGGATAATTGTCCTATTCACACTGCAAATATATTAAACCTGTGGCTCCACAATAACAACATCGAAACCTTACCATGGCCCAGCTACAGTCCAGATTTAAACCCAATCGAGAATGTGTGGGAGGTTATTATAAAACGGTTGTATCGGCGTAATTTTACATCTCAAAATGCTGAAGAATTGTGGCACGGTATACAACAAGTTTGGGAAGAGCTCTCTGAAGAAGACAATTTCATAGTTCCTTTCACGCAGATAGACCGCAGATTAACAAGCTGTTAATAGTGATATTACAAAATAATAATTTTATTTTTACATACCTAAATTTAGTATAGTTTTGGTCTTCCAGGCCCTCGCTTTCTTTCGAGAGTTTCTTGTTCCTCCATTTTTTATTCATAGAAAAACTGTGGTTCTGCTTATGTTAAAATGTTTTGTTGCCTCTGATAGTGCCCAGTTATATATCTTACTAAGAGTCTTATCAGTTTTTTTAGGAAACAGCTGTACATGCGCATGGTATTGGCTAAAATTTTGTTTAATGTGCATCAAAAAACACTGCATAATGTATACACAAGGTAGAGTTAAAATTTTAAAAGCCCCAAAGGAGTGTCTACAGTCTGCTCTATAATAGAGCCCAGAGGTAATGCGAACACATCTTTGTTGTCCAAACACTTTATCAATATGACAAGACTGACCCTAGGAGAGAATAGCATATTTCAGATGAGAATGGAAATTACTATGATAAGCTGTTAAAATATTTTGCGTCGAACTCACTTGTACAAGGTTCTTAAAAAGATTAATCCTGCATCCAAATATACCCCTACAAACTTCGCCTCAATTGCACATTGTGGTAGAGCATCGTTTCCAATACCAGTGTTATTTCTTAAAGTAAAATTAACATTTGTTCAGTTGGTAAAATCATAATTGTGTGATTTAGAGTTGTTCAAAGAGAGACGGTTAGTTAAAAACTAATTAATAAGTTTTTTCAGATGTTTGGTAATCAAAGGTGTCAAATTCGGAAGGGTAGTAGCTTACATAGAAAGTACTGTCATCAGCAAAGAAAACAGTGTTAATTGCCTTATTTTAAAAGTACACTAGATCATTATTATAGATGATAAGAAATAATATCGGACCCAAAACCGAAACTTAAGGGACACAAACATCAGAGATTGTTTTTGAAAATCATACTGGTTGAAATGAATACACTGATCACGATTTGATAGATATGAATCATGTAGTGGAATCTCATCACTATGAAAACTATAATAATGAAGTTTTCTAAGCAGAATACTATGTGTGACACAATCTAAAGCCTTAGTAAGATCTAAAAACGATGCAAGAGTGTCAAGACATTTTTCAAACCCTTCCAAAATATTGCTAGTGAAATGATTAATAGCTAAAGTTGTTGTTTTATTTTTTTTGGAATCCGTACTGCTTTATGGCAAACAGTTTATTAGATTCAAAATGTAGATTAATTTAATTTTTTAAAATTTGTTTATAAACTTTTAATAAGATGGACAAAAAAGAAATGGGTCGATAATTGGTGTAATCATCAATAGAGCCTTTATTCTTAAACAGAGGTACTACTTTTGAAGTTTTAAAAACTTGAGGATAAGCATTATAAGATATTGATTGATTTATTAAAGTTGTTAGAGGGTAAACAATGATATTTTAATGGTATTGTTGATGTTTTTTATTTCTGAAATAGCTATGTTAATTTCACTTAAAGTTAACTGGCTGAAAACTGAAACACTAGATATTTTCCTTTGGAATGCACTTCAAATAGTCATCAAGAGTTAAATGAGAAACCTCAAGTTCATTTATTACTCTTGTGATCGAGTGCCATAGTCTGAGGACTATGAATTTTCCTATTGGTTGTTAACCTGGAAATACCTATTTGTCGCTCGTATACATATTACAGCACAGATATTACAGCACAAATATAGGTAATTTTCATGTCAGCCAGTCAGTCCTTCACGGGCTCTCCTAGAGCATAGTACTCTAGAGACTCTGCTCTTCGTTTTAGACTCTGTGGCTGAGTTTTTCTTTCAACTGCAAACTGAAGTTTTATTTCAACCTTAGTCGTTGTTATATGTATAAGAAAAGATATTGTTTTTATCAAGACAAGATCAAATCTATAGAGCGTCCGAAGTGATTTTAAGGTGTTTTTAACCCTTATTTTACACTTCAAGGCGACACTACCGACGAGCAATTGAGCAGAAGTGGTTATTAAAACTATCTGCCTTAAGTTTAGAATTATCAGGACAACATTTTTATGTTTGTTGCCCTTAATAAGTTTCCACATAGCTTGTTGAGAGCTATGTTGCCGTAAATCATAATACGGCCCTAACATATTTCTTATTAATAGTACAGAGTACTCTGTTTTTCTGCAATGTTTACTTATCGACAAAAAATTCGAGTTTTAGATTTGTGAACTCTGAGATAGCGCGTTTTTATCACCTTGTAAATAACAGACTCTTTCATATATTCTAAGAAAGGAACATCTACATAACATCTATGGTGCCGAGCCATCACGACATTAAAAACAATTTGAATCAATCCTTTTTCACACCAGTCTAAATCAGACTTTTTATTTACATCAGTAATCTAGGCTAAAATTTATTTTATGATTCTGAAAAATAGTTTGAACCACACACTTGTATTTTTTTTTTTATTCTTATTAAAACATTTTTTAATAGTCGATCATAAAACCATTTTGTTGATTTTAAATTTTTAGTAGAAAGCCATAAAAAACATTATAAAATCTTCCTTAAAAATTACTATAAAAGTCTCGCTTTCTTTCCATGAAAATCAGAATCCCGCACAATGACATAGTACAATTACATTTCTCGCGTTAGTGCACATCTAGCTCTCTTTACGTATTAAACGTACACACTCGACATAGCAAAGTAGTCATTTAAACTTGGTTATTTTCAAGACAAATTGTAAACTAAAAGTGTTTGTCAATTTAACTGTGCTAGAATAAAATAAAAATACTTATTTTCGCAGTCTACAATATTTCGTTAACATCAAATTGTAGCTTGCTTGGACAAAGATTAATTAGAGTCTTTCATTAGTCAGTCTTTTACTTAACAAGTTTGATTATCGTCTTATGTTGGAGGAAAAGGGAAATCCACAACGCCTGTAGTTCTTCAAATAAAATTTGGTGGTTATTTTGTTTAATGGTGTATTCTGCAATGGTTAATAATTCGCAGTAACAAAGGCAACAGATTTTCTTTACGTTTCTTTACGAAACAACGTTTTATTGTTTCAGTGTACATTTAGCTGCAATAAAACAAGAACAGTGCTCTGGGATCTTTTGTCGATCTAAGATCTCTAGAAAAGGAGTACGACCGTTAATCCACTATAAATCAAGGATCACTCGAAGAGTGGTGGGTTTTTCGGTCAAAGGGTGGAGAAAAATAGCCAAAGAAGGTGGCTACTTCATCTATTTATTCGAAAACGTTTCGCTCTCTAATCAGAAAGCATTATCAATTCATCTAAAAAGAATAATATGAAAAAACCAAACATCCATAGAGAGGTTAATACAAAAGTGTTACCTTAAAAAGACATGTAGCAGTCAAAGGTATAAAATGTAAAAAAGCTTGAGACATTAAACCGTTAAATACTTAAGTTGTATAAAGAATCAATTGAAACTAAGTACAGTTTACAATTTAGCACAAAATTAGAACAGCAAAAGAAACATGTGATTATTATACATGTAATGTAAAAAAATGATGTAAAAAACTTCAGATTTAAAGAACTAGTATTCGCCGAGAAACTAATAAGATCACAAGATCACCCTTCCAATACTAGAAAATTAATTAAGTTTAATTTTAACTTTAGGTAACATTATTAAAATGATTGCAAAAATTTCTTGTAAAAAATGTAACGAAAGTTACCACAAGAAGCTTCTACACTTCTCGAAAACACTCGCCAAATGGGACCTATTTTATAGTAAACGAACCATCCCATGAGAGACAGTGTCTAGGATGATATCACCCCGGAAATGATAAAATTCATGGGAATAGAGGGAGTGGACAGCATGAAAGAACTAATGAATGATATCATAAAGAGAGCAGAAATACCACAGGACTGGAAGAAAGACATTATACTACCAATACACAAAAAGGGCGACAAGAGAAACTGTAATAATTACCGAGGTATTACTATATCAAGTATTCCTGGGAAGGTATTCGCAAGAATAATAGAAACAAGAATAAAAACCCAAATAGAACCAACTATGGAAGATACACAATGTGGATTCAGGAAGGACAGAAGCACGCAAGACCACATATTCACAATAAGACAAATAAGTGAGAAAGTAATCAATAAAAATAGAGAAATACATATATGCTTTATTGATCTGGAAAAGGCGTTTGACAGAATACAAAGAAAGGACGTATGGAGGACATTAAACGAAAGAGGAGTTGACAGGATAACAATTGATGTAATAAAGGATATGTACAATAATAATACAAATACGGTGAGAACCAACAACGAGGAATCCGAAGAATTTACTACAAGTCAAGGCGTCAAACAGGGATGCGTGTGATGCGTGTTGAGCCCACTGCTGTTCTCAGTGGTACTGGATGAAGCAATAAAGAAAGCCAAGAGAAGAATGAGAAAACTAACATTAGGATACTGGCAAATGAAACAGACTCAACTATCAGAGCTTCTATTTGCAGACGACATGGTTTTGATAGCAGAAAACAGAGAAGACCTACAGAACAACCTTGAAATCCTAGAAGAAGAACTGTCAAACATAAATATGAAAATAAATACAGAGAAAACAAAAACAATGATAATTTCAAATAAGAGAAAGACACACGCAATACAATTAAACGGAAAACAACTAGAACAAGTGGAACATTTTAAATACCTAGGAGCAATAATTGAATCAAACGGTAAACAAGACATGGAAATAAATGAGAGAATGGGACGAACAGGAAGCTTATTTAACACTATGAAAACAACATTTTTGGGGAAAAAAGAAATACCGGAGAAGGTAAAAACGGCAGTCGTTAAATCAGTAGTTAGACCTACAATCATCTATAATAGCGAGTCATGGACATTGACAGAAAGACAAAAATCTCGAGTCAATGCTATGGAAATGAGGTTCCTGAGGGAAATAGCAAACAGAAAGAGGACAGACAAAATACGAAACGAAACAATCAGACAAAACCTAAAACTAGAACCAATAAACGAAAAAATAGTAGAGGGGCAACTAAGATGGTTCGGGCACGTGTGTAGAATGTCGAATGAAAGATTAACAAAACGAGTGTTTGAAACGAGAATGCAAGGGAAAAACAAACGAGGAAGACCAAGAGTTAGGTGGGTAGACGAAATAAGAAAAGAAGTTGAGAAGAAAGGATTGACATGGGAAAGTGCACGAAATCTAACACAAGACCAGATAGCAATAGACCAGAGACAACAGTGCAAATCTTAACCCCACCAGCCTTACACCTAACGGTAGAAAGGCTTAGGACTAAGTAAGTAAGTAAGTAATGTAAAAAAATGATGTAAAAAACTTATTTAAAGAACTAGTATTCGCCGAGAAACTAATAAGATCACAAGATCATCCTTACAATACTAGAAAATTAATTAAGTTTAATTTTAACTTTAGGTAACATTATTAAAATGATTGCAAAAATTTCTTGTAAAAAATGTAACGAAAGTTACCACAAAAAGCTTCTACACTTCTCGAAAACACTCGCCAAATGGGACCTATTTTATAGTAAACGAACCATCCCATGAGAGACAGTGTCCTTGAAGTCCAAACATGACAACATAAGGCGAAATACCAACCTCTAATACATTCGAGAGGTAAATTTAAAGATATGATATAGTAAGGAGAAATCTCTGTTTGTACGAACCATTAAAAAGAAAGCAACAGATACTTGGAAACACCATTTCACTTTTAAGAAATGGTTCTAAGAAAAACAAACAAGTGTGGTCGATCCTTCCATATCATAATACAAGTGACTTAATTGTAGCTGGTTAACCAGCCACGGGTACAGATTTAATTCAACTTCCACAGTCCAAGGTTCATAATATTTTAGAACTGAATGATTACATGAATCAAATTAATTTAAAAACTTTATTATTAAACTATTTCATAAATTTTTTTTTATTTGCTTAAATTTTATAATATTGATAAATAAATCAATAAAATATAGTTAAATAGCAATCATGATTTAAGTAAGCAAATAAAAATTTTATTTGAATTTATTTAAAAGTGAAAATGTATACAAAAACACACCATAGGAGACAATATTAAAGTAAAGAACTGATAAAGCCTAGTTCTGCAATATTAAAACATGATATATTTGGCTCAGGTTACTAATGTCCGTTCTCTTATTCAGAGCGTTAGGGTGTTTCAGTGTCGAACACATTTCCAAAAACTGCCTTTTCACGAACGCATTCTCGTGAAAAGGCAGTTTTTGGAACATAATGTTAACTTTTATTATATTTGACAAATTTATAACTTGAAGTAAGGTTAGACATTTATTTGATGTATAATTTTGTTTAATATAAATAGTTAGTTAGTACAATTTTCTTTTTTTTTGTCATTATCATATTAAGTTAAACAGTTCATCAGCAATCAACATTATTAATAATCAAGCGACAGATCTTAGGTAAACCTGTTACTTTGGTTCTTTTATTCTTATCCAAGGTTAGTAAATAGAAGTATAAGATAATTCACGCAAATGTTTAATACCTGTTTTTTGTTGATACAATTATCACACTTGGCTATGGAAGCCATTTCTAGAAAAATTCTCTTTTATTGCCTATTATTTGCGCTTAACTTTTTTGCTTTTAAAGTTAACGCTTTTGTATAAAAAAATATTAAAGATGCATTATTTAAAAAATATGGTATACCTGTTAATAACTTAACAACTCAACAGTTTGAAAGATAATCGCATTTTACAAATCAGCTGCGTAATAATTCTTAGTTGTGATATTTGTGCGGTAAAGAACTGAGTACTTGTAGATTATACATTCACATAGATTAACTACTCTTCATCAATTCGTTTTTAGTCATCATATATTTTTTAATGTTAGCTGGTAATAAATTCCTTTGAAACTATAATTAAATTTTATTTTTAAACATCTTAAAATTTATTATAAATTTATCAAATATGAAATCTAAATTTTAATAATAATTTAATATTTAGTCTGAGATTGAAGGTGTCTATCAAAAGTAATGGTGCGGGGTATGGTGCTGTGCGTTGTACTATGCGATGTGCATCATCTTAATTATCGCACGTCGCATAGTACAACGCACAGCACCTAGCTTAGCCTGTGCTTTGCACATTAGTGGCCGTATTGACGCACCGTGCTCCGCACATTTATTTGGTAATAATAATGAAAATATACAGGTTCCCCCTGGAAGGCTCAATAATGAAGCAAAATGGATACGAGAAAACTTTAAAACTTTTTTTGTAGTCATTAAAATATAATTTATTATACATTTTTATTGTTTTATTTACCTGTTGTTTCACATTCCTCTGCCACTTCTTTCCACAGTTTTGATAAAACCAAACTATTGTGGTGGCTTTTGCTTTTTTGTTTCAAATTGGTTGACGAATAAACACATAACTAATAATTAATTTGTCTTTACCCATCCCTAGAATAATCACTGTGCGAAGTGCGAAGATCAGAAAATACTAAGCTCAATTTACGTAGGCGAAGCATTGGTACCCAGCCATGTGCGAAGGAAGAAGCGGTGCGTCGTTGTGGCCACGCGCATTTACGGCAGTGTTTGTATTTACTTTGCTTCAGCGAGGCTATAGTGAAGGCTAGGTGCGGTGCGATGTGCTGTGCGCCGTTGTGGCCGCCACTTCAGTCTACAGTAGCTGGTACTTTACCGACCATCTTATTTTTGAAGCCATCATTAGACAAACCCAATACATTATGGGAAATTTTACCATAGTAGACTGATGTAACGAATGCTTTTGACAACTTAAAATAAGTATTGGTTCGATTATTCAGTGATTTTTGTAATATTTAGTTTATTTTGGTTTATTAAAGAAAAGCAGAAAATGACTAGACATAATAATTTTTCCAGTACGGATATGAGAGATATGATTGCTATTTATTGTCAGCAACACTTTAACGGACGTGCAGGGAAAAGGGCATATTTAACAAGATATTCAAACAGGCTGCAACCTAATCACCAAACCTTTAAACATATATTTCGGAATTTAGGCCAAAGTGGTTTATTTTGTCCTAAACAATTTAGGCTGACCGAAAATCATTACACCTAATCAACAAGATGAAGTAACAGTTCTCGTTGACGATGATTCTTAAGTAAATACATGACATTTATCTTTACCGTTAAGAGTCGGCAAAACTTCAACTTTACTACGGCAAAAATCCTACAAAAAATATTATTTACGTACTAAGCTACATTTACACACCATGGAATTTTTAATTTAAGTAACAATTATTTCTGGTATACTCATGTTCAGATAGAAAGGAATTTCCAACATAAATTTAAAATAAACGTACGATATGGAATCATTGGTAATCATTTTTTAGGGCCATGCGAGTTACCTCCTAATTTGAATACTTAGAACTATTTGCATTTTTTACAAAATGAGTTTATTGATTTGTAGGAAAAAGTTGCCATTAAACTTAAGGTAAAATATGTGGTTTATGCAAGATGGTGCACCACTATATTATACGAAGGCAGAGAGAACATACTTAAATGTGTACTTTCAATTTCACCCTTATCAATATATCTTCACACAGTGATTTCTATATTAACTGTTTTCTCTTTTGTCAAACAGACGACTTCCAATTCGAACAAACGAAGTCAATTCTGTTTGCCGTTCATTCGTCTCTTCATTCGTCTCATCATTCGTCTCATCAATCGTCTCTTTATTCGTCTCTACTGTTCACTACTACCTGTATTACCTGCTGCTTCTCTTTCTTTCTTTTCATCTGCCTAAATCTATTTGAGAGATTACGGATTGAAGATCGTAATTCGTTACCGTACCTCGCAACAGGTACCCAAATACCTGTTGCGAGGACAACGTGTCAAGTGCTTTTATTGAGAGCGTTCTATAAACGAACGACACTACCTGTGCCTACCTGTTGCCTGTTGTATTGTGAGTAGCTATATTTTTATTGACTAAAGATCATCTTCGCTACCTAAATCATAAGAAGTTGATTTACGACTTCAGTTTAGTGACTTTGCTATTTATGGTTAACTCTAACCGAATGAACTATTAGGAGTATAAACTTACGATATAATATATACGTATAAATTACGAACCATTTGTTTTATATTAATGTAGGTTATATTTATGATAAATTTTATGCATAGATTTGAGATGATCACGTTCAAAATATAGTAAATATTTACGTATTCTCAAGGCATAAAAATTACTTATTTGACGAATATTGACGTAGATACAATTATATGTAATATTCCTTGCTTCTTTTCTTTTATTTTTGAGAATACTACATTATTCAGAATTATTTTTCAAAAAAGATATTTTTTGTTGTATTCAATAATAAACTGGGCAATAACTTACCTCGTGCTAACTGTTCAGCAAAAATAGTGCATTTACTTTAACGACTATATGTTAACGAACTATTTGCCTTTTATTTTTTCGTTATGATATAAATTTATATTTTTGTGCATGGCGTATCTCTTTCAGGCATTGTTATTGATTTATATTACTATTTGTTTTATCATATAAACAGTGTATATGTGTCGAAATATTAAGTGTGTACCGCACAATCATAATACTTTTTCT
The DNA here is from genome assembly GCF_040954645.1 of Diabrotica undecimpunctata. Taxonomy (NCBI): domain Eukaryota; kingdom Metazoa; phylum Arthropoda; class Insecta; order Coleoptera; family Chrysomelidae; genus Diabrotica; species Diabrotica undecimpunctata. The sequence continues at coordinate 7,315 of NW_027312733.1, read as the reverse complement.
CTCACGGTTTACTTTATTCTCGCGTGATTATCTTAATTGTACCTTACCGTTCTTGTTATCTTATTCTATATGTCTTAAAGTTTCCCTGTTCCTCTAAAAATAGGGTGGTGCCCAAATATTTCCCTTCTCTTATCTTCTAACTTCTCTTCTCTTTATCTTCTAACTTCTCGTTCCTATATCTCCAGTACTTCTCTAACTGATTGTTTATATTTGAGCTGTAATAGGAGCCTTGACCAAGAGACCTCTACCAGACTGAAGCCCGAGCCTAGTACCGTTCTTTGTGTAACCTCTAATCTGTCATTAAAGAGGATACAACTTATATTTTTATTTTCGTTAATATTTTAAAAATTATTAACCCTAGTAAAAGGTATACCAAAATTCAGAAATATTAATGTTTTTGTCAATGTTTGATTCGTTACCTCGAGTAATTGCGTTAAATCAGAATTATGCAGCTGATTTGTAAAATGCGATTATCTCGAAAACTACTGGGTTTTAAAGTTATTAACAGGTATACCTTTTTTTGTTAAAATATTGTATCTTTAATATTCTGTAACAATAATTTATATTGAACAAAGATGACAGACTGTGATAAATTTTATCAACATTATATAACATCATTGATGATACAATCTCATTAAGTTTGTAAGTCGTGAATTTTTTAATTAATTATACCAACGTTAACAAATTGTTCATCACATTTGTAGCTCCCTGAGGAAGGACATAAGTAGACTTCGGCAAATATGCAAATAAAAATGTAGAAAATATGCGCATAAATATGCACGTGTTTACCCGAAAATATGCAAATATTTTACAAAATATGCATACAAATAAATAAAAAAATCGTAAAATAGTAACAATTTTATTTAAAAAAAAAAGTGTACATAACTAAATATTTCCTACTACCTATTCATTAAGATTTACATTTATTTTAAGTAACTACATCATTTTTAAGTATGAATAAACTTATTTAGAATTATGGTAACAATAAATGACCAAGTGGTGTTCAAAATTTTCTAACAAAAACTTGTGGCTTCTGTCTGAGTACATATATTTATATATGGAAAAACTTCGTTCAACATCAACTGATGTAACGGGAGCATTTTTCAAACTAACCAAAACATTTGGTTCTAAATTAATTGTTTCCGAAATATTTCCAGCTAGAACACTGACTACTTCAGAAAGAATATGGTAAACTTTATTTTTTTCCATAGTAGCTTCAAATTTTTTTAAAATATCTTTTCCAATATTACCTCTAACGTTCCGACAACATGACGCAAATTCTTTTATTAATGCTGTACTTTCGAACAATGACAGTTTTGGTGATTCTAACTGAGTAATTGTTTTTTGAACAAAACTAAAATTTGATTTTATAAATGAAAGTTCTTGTTGAAGCAAGTTACTCTGAAAAGTTTGTTTAGAATCCAAAAGAGATTGGGAACTTTCATCTGTTAACGTATCAATTATGTTCTTTATTTTAACAAAATGATCTGCATAAAAATTAGCTGCTTCTAACCATGTTCCCCATCGCGTTAAATAGGTTGTGGTGGAAGAGGAATGTTAGGTAGCATTTCTTTATAAAGTTGAATTCTTATAGGAGATTTAAGAAATACTTTTTTGACACTGGATATCATGGTATTTACAAGAGGAAACTTTTTTCGTATTTCCTCTGCAACTCTGTTTAATCCATGCGCTACACAAGTAACATGTATTAAATCTGGGAAAAATATTTTTAAATTTTGTCCTGCTTTCACCATATAAGGAGCAGCATCCGATAAAATAAGCAGTAATTTATTAGAAGGAATAGTTGTCGGAAGAAAAAAAGTTGCTAATGTTTCTTGTATAAAACGCGAAATTGTTAAAGCATTTGTTTTCTCAAGTTGCTGGCATGAAATAAGATGAGATTTTGGTAAGGTGTCTTCTTTAAGAACACCAATCAATAAATGAGCAATATACTTTCCTGAGGAATCAGTGGTTTCGTCTACAGATATGTAAAAATAATTATCTGCAATTTCTTCCTTAATATTAATTAACACCGACGAGTATAGCCCGTTCACATTATTTCTTCTTAGAGACCGATCACTTGGAACATTAAGTTTGCAATATTTTTTTAGAAACGAACTAAAATTTACATTTGCTAATTTTGAAAGCGGTATGTTTGCAGACACTAATGCGCGACACAAGTCTTCATTAAAAGTTTCTTGCTCATCTAATTTTTTTGAAGTAGATTGGAAACATTTAGCCATTGAAGTTTGATGTTTTCCTCCTATTTTTCCTTTTTTTGCAATGTTTGAAGCAGTTCTCACATGTTGGTCTATCTGAAATTTCTTCTCACATGCTATCTATAAATAAAAATAAAAACCTTTATTTTAACCCAACCTTTAAAATATAAAAATATACAAGGTGTTTTTGGTTAATCAAATAACTGGTTTGGAAAAAAAAAACACTCGCTAAGTGTTTTAAATGCAGTATTAATCCACAAATTAGTTTTTGTTACTAACCATTAGTACATCATATAACTTATTTTAAAATTCAACAAAAGTTTTTTTTTTGTTAATTCAATTACAATAAAAATAATTGTGTTTTAGAATAGCTGACTTCATAAAAAAAAGTAAAGGTGAAAAATTTTTCTAAATACACACCATTGTATTGTACCATGGACAATTTTTTCTCACTAAAGGAAGCTATTTTTCATTTAAAAACAACCTACGAGTACTAAATTTCAAGTAAATACGTTTATTGGTTTTAAAGTTATTGTTGTTATTAACTAAAAGAATTAATTTTTTTTAATTTTAACACCCTGTATCTCGAAAAGTAAATAAGTTTGACCCCTCATTAACTATATCGTTTTGTTCAATTTTTCGAGAAGTATCTACAGTCAAACGTTGTAAGTGTCATTTGGAAACACCCTGTATGTATGAAATATTAGATATTTAATAGAAAATATTAGATACTTACAATTTTGCCACAGACTGAACAGTAGATTTTTCCCATATCCATAGACAGCTCTTTATAAGGTTTAATCCAAGTTGAAGCACTGGTTGTTTTAGGCATTATAAAATCACAATCTTCCTTTTTGTTACGCACAACGAGTGTTTACGCTTTGAATATCAAAACAAAAATGATTTACAAATCTGAGCATCAAATTAGAAATGTTTAGGTACCTAATTCAATAAACTGGGAGATTTTGGAAAATCCCTAAATTAGGAACAAAACTATTAGCCGTTTACCTGCTGTTAAGATACAATAAATTGTAGATAGATTTGGGGATTAGATCATAAAATGCAAATGAGCGAACCCTTAGCGATTATCCAATAACTGAATGCCTCAGTGACCGAGACTTTCTAAGAATGTTGAGGGCTACTTAAATTGATCTTCTTTGAAATTGTAAATGTTTTGTACCTGTAGAGATTACGTACTTAGATCATTTCTTGATTAAAATGACTACAAAATTTTATACAAGAATTGAAATAAATTGGTATGTTTAAAAATTTTCAAATACAGTATAAAAATCTGAACTTTTATGCACTTTATGCAAACTTTTATACAAATATGCCAAAATATGAAATATTTGCATAAAATATGCACAATATGCAAAATATGCAATATGCATATTTGCCGAAGTCTAGACATAAGCAATGTCCGAATGGATTAAAAATTTACAAGAGTAGACGTTTTATTTTTTATTGCTGCTAACCCAATATTTAACTATTTAACGTTTACTTCCTTACGTTGTCAGCAAATACTTCCGGTTTATATATATATATATATATATATATATATATATATATATATATATATATATATAATGAACCAGAAGTATTTGCTGACAACGTAAGGAAGTAAACGTTAAATAGTGGGTTTGCAGCAATAAAAATGAAATGTGTACTCTTTTAAATTTTTATTCCAAGCTTTCGGACATTGGTTATGTCCTTCATCAGGGAGCTACAAATGTGATTAAGAAATTGTTGGTGTTGGTATAATTAATTAAAAATTGTTTCTACTTACAAACTTAACGAGGTTGTATCAACAAAGATCTATTATAATATTGATAAAATTTATCATGGTCTCTCATCTATTTTAATACATAAAAACTATTTTTATGTTTAAAATTTTAAAAAAATTATTACTGTAAATACAAAAACACTTAATTATTCTAAATAAATACGTGACATTATTTTGACAAAATTCTTTTAAATGTCAATTGATAAATTGTTGTTTGTGTTATTATTACATTTATCTAGTAGTAACAAATAGGAGAACATTTCATTTAGATGGCCAATATCCGTTTTATGATTCATTGTATTATTATTTTGGCAAATGTAGGCCATTTCAAGAAAAAGTCTTTTGGTGATGTTACTTTCCTGTTCTACTACTTTGATGTTATTATAATCTATCTGATGCCCATTTTTAAATACATGTTCACCCAATGCAGTTTTTTCAGGATGCAGTCTATTATCTGACTTGTGGGATGTAATGCGATCTTTAAGGCATCTTGATGTTTGACCATAGTATACTTGTTCACATGATCCGCACGGTATACAGTAAACAACATCTGTTAAAGACAAGAGTGCGGATTGGTCTTTAAGTTTAGAAAAAACTTTGTTAACTGTTAGTACCGTTTTATGTGCAATTTTGATATTATTAATTGATGAAAAAATTCTACTTAGTTTCTGTCCAATGTCTTTAATGTAAGGAAGAGATACATATCTAATTGTAGTTTGTTGTGGTAAAGGATCTACAGGTCCAATTCTATCTTGTGATACAGACAGATTTTCTTCGTTTCTTAAATGACTAGTTAAATTTTGTGGAGTGTTAAATAAAATTTTCTTTAGTAGTATACTTGGGTATGAGTTTTCAATGAATAGGTTATAAAGGATTTTTAGATTTTTTGTATGGAAAGCGGTATCGCTGATTTTAAGGACACGATTTTTCATTTCTTTAACTAATTTAGTTTCATCGAATATTTATGGTATGACCAATAATTTAAATATCTGCCCCTGAACTGAGAGGTTTTCTATACCAATCAACCAGTAAATGGGTACCTTTTCGTATTAATTTGGTATCTAAAAAAGGTACTGAACCTGTAGTATCTTCACATTCTAATGTGAATTGAATGTAGGGGTTGTAACTATTGAAATACCAAAGTATATCATTTATCCCTGTGCTTGGTAATGCTAATATTATGTCATCAACATATTTTTTTATAAAATGTAATTTATAAGGTAGGACAAGGATGATGGTGTCTAGTATGTGGTCCATTACATAACAGGAAATTATTGGTGATATAGGGTTCCCCATGATCTGTGCCTAACTTGCAACACTGTTTCAAAATAGAATTATTACCCATGATATCATGAAATTATCGTTTCCGGTAGTTTCGCAAATGCCTAAAAGGTTTAAGTTATTTCGTAAAAATGAAACCGTTATACAAACTGCCAAGTCATTACGAAAATGACTAGGCTTTTGCGAGAATGCCTGCATTTCATACTTGCCTACGACATATACAAAGGCGAAGAAAATGATGGGGATCTGATCTTACATAAAAATGTGACCATAACAGAGTAAATAGAAATAAATTCCTTAATGTTGAAAACACCAATCAATTTAAAATTTCTCTAGGTATCCTTTTAAAACTTTTTTTAGAAATAAAGTTCACTTCTGTAGCATAAACCCATTTAAATATTAAGTTCCGTGGGTTCGATCCTAAATCAACAATAAATACATTTTTAACCGTTTAATTTAATCATATCCTCGCCACATTTGCCCATTTCTCCGCCTTACCCTACGACCGTCGGACACCTTCGTATCTCTCAACCTTTATTTATTTTCACGAGAGAAGAACATCGGCGGCCTTTTCTGTTTGTTCATCTTTTATTTAAAGGAAATATTGTTAGAGGGAACAATTCGCGGGAGAATAATGTTTTGGAAAGAACACTTTAGTGTCTGCTCGCGCCTGCTTGTAATGGAAGTTAATGCTTCCAACATATTTTTATGATTTAGTAACAATACAAGAGAAGTAGTACACGTTCATATAGATGCAGTAAAGAACGAAGTATTAGTCATATTGGTAAAATTACTGATTTTGTACCGCCGAAAATATTTTACAGCAAGTAATAAAATCATAAAATTTCTGGATAATTAACCATTACCACAATCATAACTGATTTTAAAGGTTGGAAAAGTGCAACATAGTTTAATACAATTTAAATTAGTATTGAAAACAAAATCCTCTAAAGAAACTGACAAATGGATCAAGAAAGAAATACAAAAAGATTTGAGAAGAAATATAAAGGAGCAATGGTACAAAAAAGAAAAATAGGCTTGAATATATAACTAGTAAAATAATAATGGTAAGATTTTTGCTCAAAAAGAATGCAAAAGAGTAAAGAGCCGTGAAAACTAATTTTACGAATTATAATTCTAAAAAAATAATATAAAAGAAACAAACCATTATTAGCGTTTTTAAAATCAATAGAAAGAATTATCACTGTGCATTAGTAATATTATATAATTATATAAATCAATAGGTTAAAAGTTTATTGAAATATTAAAACGAAAACCAAACCCCATAATCTAGGCTCACGTTTGCAGGCAGAGGGACTAATGGTCAAAGTAGATGTTGTAGGATTTTCGTTTTTTTATTCCCTCCAAAAATATTAGTTATTCCTACAAACCGTATAATATATTTTTCATATTTAGTGTTGAAGCTATTGCAATCTACGAAGCTTTAACAACTTATTAACTTTAACTGCAATAACTATATCAAACTCCCTGTCTGTTTTAAATTCCTTGGTTTTGACTAGGTAGCTACTTTTACAATTATAATATGAGGGGTACAGGTCCATAAAGAGCTAAGTCACTAAATGTTTATTTCGTACAAAACGAAGTTTAAATTTTAAAACCAGTTATTGGTAAATTATTGTTGGTTATCATGAACCTTGTTGATCAGATTAGTTACTTGGGTACTTAATGAGACACACACAAGAAATTAAACTTATATTGATATTATGCAAAATAGAACATAAGCTTTATTTGGTCAAACCACCAAACATTATTGGCCTAAAGGGACCAAGTCAAAAAAAACAAGTTAAAATGACAAGTAGACAAAAGTAAATAATATGAAATAATTCTAATCTTTGACAGGTTATCAAAAAATGTTTTGCTTCGACACCACAAAATCGTTTCAAATCTCGTAGGCATTCCTAGACAAATAGTATTCCAAGATATTAATTTTTTTTCCTGAATAAGAATACGGAAGTTCAATTTTGTAGTAGCACAGGTCCCTTTCGCTTACTTTCTACTCTGAGATAGCGCG
>NW_027312732.1:0-26469 GCF_040954645.1 Diabrotica undecimpunctata | reverse complement strand
ACGGCTCAGAGTAGATTTTTCCCAGATTTTAGTAATAGAATTATTTGGGCTCTCTTAAAATGTTTGAACAAATCATTTAGTCGCCAAATTACATTAAATATGTACGTTACAAAAGGTATTATAAGATGCTGTCAAAATATTTAGTCTGGTGTATTTTTTTCGTGTACTAAGTATTTTGTTATTTTCGTTTTGGATATATCTAATCTGGTTAAAATAGTTTGCATTATTTGCCCTATATTGGACTATTCTTCGGGTATAACTTCGAGAACTATATATATAACTTTGAGTCACCTCCCCTAGAATCAACTTGATCGTATAGATTTTTAGAGTTTTATTTTAGTTAAATTTACTTCTTTTACTATTTTTATGGTTATTTCATTAAAATAAAACAAATTTCTATACAATTTCATCAGGAAGTCATTGATCCCTTTCTACCTACTTCACTGTTACAAAATCGTCGCAGTCGGTTGGCAAATACAAACACGACAGTCGTTTGACTTGCTGGTTCATTTGTAGACACATTCTAAATATAAAAAAGCAAATGAAAAAAAATGAGCCGCGACTGCTAACACAACAATAATATTGCATTGGAAACAAGTATGCTTTTTCGTTACGTCACGGTTCTTGAGAACTACCATTGTTTTATTTGGTTGGGTCTGTGAGGAAATGTTACGAGAAAAGTTGTTTATGCACGTTGAACTTATCGTAAAAAGGGTTTTTCCATACATACGTACATTGATATTAGTTTAAGTAAATTTGAATATGAGCAACAAACAATGAAATCGATCAAACAATAAAACTTTTAATTAACATTTGAAGGGGTGAGTGGATGAAGGGAGTAAGTGACATTTTTTAAGAAAATGAGTTATCCGCATGGATGAAGGTGGTAAGTGCTAAATTAAATTTTCCACTTATCCCCAGCCTTCTATGATTTAAAATAACTGAGATAGCCAGCGTATGAAGGAGGTAATTGACCATACTACTTTAAATATCTAGTGAATGAAGGAGGTAAGTAACAAGATAAAGTACTTACTTCCTTCATCCATACCACAAAGAATAAAAAGTTTTGAACTACAAGTAAATTCCATATGATGAGATCGTTGCTCTTCCTGAAAATGGAAATGAAGAGGCTCTTAATTTGCCCACTAAAACTAAGAAAAAAATATTTCCACTAAAAGTAAAAGTAACTAGAAAAAGACAAAAAAAGATTAAAGAATGGAAAGCACGAAAACGTGCCAAGTGCAGAGAAAGTGGTCTGGCTTAAATTTCTAAAATAGGCCAAGTAAAACCCGCTAAAACCGTTAACTCTGGGATTTTGTGCAATGAAAATTGCCGCTACAAGTGTTCTCAGTCAATAACTGTAGAAGAAAGGGAATCAATATTTTCTTCCTACTACAAACTAGATGTAAATGCAAAAAACTGCCTTCTTTTTAAGAGCATTAAAAAAAGGGAAGCAATGGGAAAGAAAACTGGAGCATTAAAGCATAAAACTGCCACCTACCAATACAATGTAACTTGTAGTGGCCGGCAAACTACCATATGCAAACGGGCTTTCATTTCCTTGTTTGCAATCAGCTTGAAAAACGTTGACCTAATCCAAACTTCAATAAAATCAGGGAAAAATGCTCCTGAACCGGACAGAAGGGGAAAACACGCAGTCAGACCTAACAAGACCCCTGCTGAAGTTGCTGCTTACGTCATTGAGCATATTTCCAGTTTCCCAGCAGAAGAGTCGCACTACTCCAGGCATTGTAATATTCACAAAAAATATCTTTCACTGCAACTTTCGATCCCTAGAATGCATAAACTTTACCTAGACAAATGCCGAATTGATGGAAGAAATGAAAAATTTCAAATAAAAGAGGCTACATACCGATTCATTTTTAATAATGAATTTAATCTGTCTTTTGGTTATCCCAAAAGCAATACATGTAGCACATGCGATTCTGGCAAAAGTAATGAAGAGCACGCTGAAAATTACAAATCAGCGTTTGAATCTCAAAAAGCAGATAGAGAATTTGCTAGCAAATCAGAGAACACTGTGTATGTAACATTGGATCTAAAGCAAACTATGCCCCTACCTAGGCTTAGTACCTCGAAAGCCTTTTATCTTAGACAAATGTGGTTTTACAACTTAGAAATCCACATAATAACCAAAAATGTGGAAAAAACCGTTTTCTGCACATGGACGGAAAATCAAGCTTCCAGAGGTAGCTCAGAAATTTTTAGTTGTTTTCTACGAACAATCGAAGTGGATCCAGCCTTCAAACGAAAAGATCATCTAGTTTTGTGGACGGACTCGTGTGCCGGGCAAAATAAAAATTTTTTGATGGTATATTTGTTTCAGTATCTTGTGGGCAAAGGCATCTTTAAAACGATTGAGCACAAGTTTCCAGAGGTAGGACACTCGTACTTAGACTCGGATAGAGCATTTGGACGTATTGAGAAACGACTAAAGAAACATCAAAACATTTACATCCCTGATAAATATCGTGATGTGATTGTTTCTTCAACCAAGAAAAATATGGTGATAGACATGCAACATCACTTTAGAGACACGGAAAATATTATGAAAACCATGAAACTAATGAATAGAAAAAAAGATCTTAATGAAAAGGTTAATTTCAAAATTGGAATCAAGTGGATTCGCGTAGATATCTTTGGATCATACCTTTTCAGGAAGTCTAACGATTGCTACACACCTTTCAAAATGGTATATATCCTCAAGCAGAAAAATTTCCCATCCCTTCTACCTGAAGAATTCAACATTCCAAGACATGTCCAAAATACTGGATCCTTAAGCAAAGAAAAGGTAGACAATCTAAAAGAACAGCTTTGCTTCATTCCAGAAAGGGATAAGTGGTATTATGAAGCCATCATAGAGCAACAAAAATTTTAAGAAGGTGGTACAATATCCTTAGACTGATTCAAAAGCTGCTTAGAAATTCAGTGTTTGTCAGTCTTTTGTAAAACCAAAAATATAAGTGTTTACTTGACATCCATGTTATTTTTTTCCTGATTATACCTCTTATTCAAAAGAAAATGCAAATATTTATCGTAGATAAAGGAGGTAAGTCCACATACCCCCTTCATTTTGGCATAGACATAATTTCTAACACAAAAAAGTTTTTGGATAAAAGAGGTAAGTGCAAATATATATTTTTCAAATAAGTTTTTAAAAATCGGGGGGATTTTTGTTTTTACAATAAAATTTATACATATCCTACCTGTGAGAATAAAAAAAATCGGTTTAAAAAATCGATTAATAAAAAAGTTCCAGCAATAAAACTTTGGAGTTAAATTTCTCAAAACTTACTTTTATTACTTACTTCCTTCATCCACTCACCCCTTCATTTAAGGATCGTTGTCATTTCATTATTTTATCTTTATTGTCGTTTACAATTTATTGAAAGTAGAGGTGGCATAGTTTTAATAAAGCCGAAGGGCCTTTATTAATTTTAAGATACGCCAAGTTAACGTTCGATTAGTTAAAGTGGGAAACCTTAAAATAATTTATTAAGACAGTAACTGTAACGACTATACAGGGTTGCGCAATTGAACTGTTACCAACTTCACATCGATATATCTGGCAAATCGATAATGACAGTTACGTCAAAATTGGCCTGATAACACAGTATGTTTATAAGCCGTCAAAAGCATTTGCATTTTTTAGTTTCATACATACAACAAAAGTTATTTGCAATGGAATTTAAACGTAATAGGTGATTGCGTTATATTTGGCTGGAAAATCACAACCCGCTATTGTTCGTCAGCTCAAACACCTCAAAGTGAATAAAATGTTTGTGTATCGCACCATAACTCGTTATATTGATACTGGTAGCATTGCCAAACGCTATGGTGGTGGACGAAAAAAAAACACAGCAACATCACCTGAAATGGTTCGGAAAGTTAAGGCTCGACTTAAGCGAAATCCACGTCGTAGTGGTAATCAAATGACCAAAGAACTGAAAATATCCAAGCGAAGCATTCATTTTCATTCATATTGAAAAAAAAGCTCAAGGTCAAGTCTTACAAGTTCCAAAAAGCACACAATCTTATACCAAAGCAAAAAAAAGTTCGGCTTGAAAGAGTAAAAGAGTTGTTACGCCTGTGCGAACGTGTTGAATTTCCGAAGATAGTGTTCTCTAATGAGAAAAATTTCCCTATTGAGCAGTTCATAAACTCTCAAAATGAACGTGTTTACTTGACCGAATGCACCTACGAAAGTTTGAGCTAAAGTGAGTGGATTCTGAAATTTTGATTATTTTCACACATTTTTGTCATTTGAATCAATAAAAAATAATTTCACTCAAAAAAATTATGGTCGTTTGAATAGGTAACAGTTCAATTGCGTAACCCTGTATTATGCTAAGCATATAATATAAGAAGAAGGAGAAAAAATAAGAAAAAAATACTGCTAATTTCCTTATTTAACTTAAGTATTTCATATCTGAAATAAACTTTAAGTAAAAAACTCTTGTCTTATTAACGAACATAATACTTAAACCCAATAAAACGACAAGCAGTTAACTGGAAATACCAACTGCAACTGCAGTCGTAAACAAGTGAAATTGACACCAATAACCGAACGTTTAACATGTTAGACTGAAAGCGAGAATGGAAATTGAAACTAATGGAAATGGAATTCCTCTATACGGCAACGATGACGCGCCGGCATCTTTCCCTTTTCCCGTGTCTTCGAGTTCATTGCAGCTAGCGTGATGCATAATCGTAAAATGGAATTGGGTTTTTGACTTTTGATGGAAAATACAAGGTACGCTTCGAAAGTATGCTTTTATCGTTTTCACCTTTTCCATTAGAAGTCTAATGCAGATAAAAGCATGTGTGGCATTCATTTTAATAATGGCAAGTGATAAAACAGATCATGGTGTGTTATTTGATTACGGCACACGTTGGCAGTAACTGTAACATTTCAATTTATTTTTTAACCGTACGTAATAGACCTGGCAACAAACTTAAGAACATGAAATAATTAAAAAATGTAAAACAATATTTTGGAGGGTAATGGCTAACAAAAAATTATGATGAAGGTTAAATGACTATTGACTCGTATTTTGCAATGTTATACAGGGTGTCCCATAATTAATTGGACATTAGCTAATGGGTGATAGCTGACATCAAAATAAAGCGTTTGAGCTTAAATTGCTTAGGCAAAATGTTGCTAGTTTTCGTTCTACAGGGTGATTCATTAATATTTTTTTATATTATTTTTAGGGATATATTGAAAACTATTCAACCGATTTAAGTAAAATTTGGTATCTTACTATAATTTAGTATGCTTAATATGAAAATGATATTAGTTTTACCGATGACACTAGGTGGCGCCGCCTACTTTAACATTGGTTCATTAATTAGGCCATAATTTTTTTCCCGCCCTGTATAAACATTCTAGGAAAAAAACATAAAATAACATTCAATTCTACACAAAAAAGGTATTCTTGTTTCAAATCAAAAAAGTACACCGTTTTCGAAATAATTAGAGACGTGCATAAAATAAAAAAAATTTACAAAAACTTATGTAAATTCAAACATTATTCAAAAGGTCTTAAATAAAAGTAAATATTAAATGTATTACTAGTAGATAATTTTTGCAAAAAAATGCATATGATTGAAACAATTATTTTTATTAAACCTTTGATCCAGTAACAAATTTTAAAAAAATCAGAAATTAAATTAAACAATGAAGTGAATATAAAACAATTAACAAAGTGAATAATTCAAAACGAAACGAAAAAAAATTACAATAAGTGTTCAAAATGTGCACCATTAGATAAACTACATAATCTAAATCTTTTGTGTAAGTTTTGTCTTATTTTAAATAATGAGTTTCTTTGGGCCCTAATTACGTTAACTCCCTCTACAATATTTTGCCATAACTCTTGACGGTTATTTTTTTTTATAAACAAGTGACTTTAGGTAGCCCCACAAGTGAAAGTCTAAGGGATTTAGTTCGGGACTGCGTGCTGGCCATGGGTATACACTGCCTCTACCAATCCACCTTTGAGGATAAATTTCATCTAGATAATTTCTAACTTCTAGGCTATAATGTGGTGGTGCACCATCATGCATGTACCAAGAGTTCCGTCTCAAATTTAGAGGTATGTCTTCTAAAAGAGTTTGTAAATCTTTTCTCAAAAAATTTAGATACGTTACTCCGTCAAGCCTAGTTGGTAATTCGAATGGTCCTACAATACAATCCCCAAATATGCCACACCAGATATTTATGGAAAACTCGTGTTGAAAATGATGTTCTTGAAATGCATGAGGATTTTCTGTCGCGTAGGTATGGCTATTGCGCCAGTTAAATACGCCCCTTCTAGTAAATGTGGCTTCATCGGTAAATAAAATTTTATTATAAAACATTGGATCGTCTAAATGCCGCCCCATCATAAACTGACTAAATCGGAGCCTTGCTGGAAAATCCTGTGGTAAAAAATTCTGTACTGGAGTAAAACTATACGGATACAGATTTTCTGTCCGTACTATTCTTGACACCGTAGATTTGCTTATACCAGTGGCCGCAGAAACAAGCCTTTTACTGGTTTCTGAATCTTCTGCAACACGCACAACAATTTCATCCTCCATATCCGCATCAATTACTCTCGGTCTTCCAGCATTCCTGTTTTTGGGATGAAATGACCCTGTTTCGCCTAATCTGTCGAACAATGATTTAATAGTTTTATGGTTTGATTGCCTTCTATTGGGATAAAGTTCGAAATAGAGTTCAGCTACTTTACGAGAACAAAAATTTTCCTGGGCATACAAACAGATCATATCGCGCATTTCTACATTAGAAAATTCACTATGACGTTGCATTTTTCCTTTATCTTAAGTGGTTTATAAAAAACTTAATAGCACTTTGACAAATAATGACTCGCCCTGCACTTTGACAACTAATAATAAATATATTCGTGGTTACCTTTGACAACTAATAATAAATATATTCGTGGTTACCTTTGACAACTAATAATAAATAAATTCGTAGTTACGTCTTGACGTTGTCATTAAGTTCAAAGCATACTTGTTTTGCAAAAAATTAAATAGAGACATGCATCATTAACAAAATACGTTTATTTCGAAAACGGTGTACTTTTTTGATTTGAAACAAGAATACCTTTTTTGTGTAGAATTGAATGTTATTTCATGTTTTTTTTCCTAGAATGTTTATACAGGGCGGACAAAAAAATTATGGCCCCATTAATGAACCAATGTCACAGTAGGTGGCGCCACCTACTGTCAATGGTAAAACTAATATCATTTTCTTATTAAGCATACTAAATAATAGCAAGATACCAAATTTCACTTAAATCGGTTAAATAGTTTTCAATATATCCATAAAAATAATATAAAAAAATATTAATGAATCTCCCTGTAGAACGAAAACTAGCAACAATTTTCCTAAGCAATTTGAGCTCAAACGCTTTATTTTGATGTCATCTATCACCCATTAGCTAATGTCCAATTAATTATGGGACACCCTGTATATTCAGAAAGATAAAATCAAGTGTTAATATGAATAGCCTAGGGGCAAAGGGGGGTTTCGTTCCAATTGAGGTCCATGATAACTGATTTTTATATATTTTGACCCGCTGAATCCAAATGTTTAACATGATCATCCGAATTTTTGACATGCTAAATCCTGTTTTATTTATTTTAAAAAACAAACCAAACAAACTTATTATTAAAAAATAACAAATTATCGACTATATCAGACATTTTTGCTTATAACTTTGTTTTTCTTTTGTCGACCACTCAGCAACACAATACTTTTCTATACAACCACACATCCCAAATACCAGATGGCTTAAGAAATTTAATACCGCCCGTAAATATATAACAACCTTAATAAGATTGAGATTTGGTCAAGCTTGTTATCGTGTTCATCTTGAAACTATCAAAATCTACAATTCCGTCTTATGTGAGACATATCAAGAAGAAGGAGATCTTAACCATATCTTTTTTTAAGTGTTCCAAATATTTTCAGCATTCAGGAACAACTTGCAAACTCTGCAAAGATTTCCTCCGTACCAAATAGACAACCAATTGGCTACTAATGATAAAAAAGTGTATGATTGTCTGATTAAATTTATAATCATAAAATAAACGTGTGTCTATAGTCAATCTTAGCTAATCTCGTTAACCTTTGTATTTAACACAATTGATATTTACCTTCCTTTCCATGGCCTATTTCTAGTAATGTCTTAATCTTCTGATGGGCCCCTGGACATGAAGCGAGTATCCCTGTCTTTCCTGATTATTGTTTTTTCTTGCTCTTTTTGTTTGATTCAGTTATCGGAATTTTTATGAGGTTTTTTGACTTGAATTTCTGCTCTGGACTTTCTGCTCTAGCAATTATTAGTATAGATATACACTTTATATTTTAGTATAATTTTTGAATATTAATATTAGTAACTTTTTAATTTTTCATTTATTTCGCAACACGTATCTGGCTAAATAGCTAAGTGCTGAAGAAACAAGAAACTTTCCTTTTATTTCAACGTATAAATATTTATAGTACCGCATTTTAAAGATGTGATTATGAGCTTTAAAATTAATTTTGAAAAATTAAATTTTATCAATTTTTATCAAGTATACAATTTAGGTGTAAAAAATTATTGTTCTAATATACAGGGTTGCCCAGTCTATACGCCTCGGTCTCTGTACGGAAAACTAAAGTTTTTTTCTTCATACAGAAGTACATAATCGTTGGGATTACGTATAGAAAACATAAATGTCTTCCAGAATACGGTATAGAATATATGGTATGCCATTTAAAATAAGAATATTATTGAATGTCACATGTAGGCTAAATTCTTCTTCTTCCTCCTCTTTATAAGTAATTCTGCATGTTTATGCTATGGAAGGTTGTCACTACATCTTTTGCGCGATCGTCCGATACTTCTTCTGCCGATTGGTAACTTATCTCTTGCTATTTTGACGACACGGATCTCCTCCATGCTGCTTATGTGGTTATTCCATTCTTTTTTTTCTATTTTGTGTCCAATCATTTATACACTATAAGTTACATTTTCTTCTAATGTCTTCACTTCTCTTTCGATCTCTCAGCGTATTTCCTGTAATTCTTCTCGGTACTCTCATCTCTGCCGTTTCCAGTAGCCTTTGTGTTGTGGCTGTGTCGGGTCTTGTTTCTGAGGAATATGTCATTATTGGTCTTACACTGGCTTTATAAATTCTTGACTCCATCTCAGTGTTAATGTGTCTGTTTCGCCATATAGTGTTATTAAGGCATCCTGCCAGTCTATTTGTTTTTTGTACTTGATCTCTCACTTCTTTGTCCAGGTCTCCATAGCTGGACAGTAATTCCCAGGTATTTTATTTCCATTACTTGTTCAATACTGATGCCATCAATTTCTATTTTACATCTGGTTGGTTCTTTACTAACTACTATTGTTTTAGTTTTCTGAGATGAAATTGTCACATTAAATTCTTTTGCTCTTATGTTAAATCTGTGGACCAATCTTTGCAGACTATCTTCATCTTGGGCTATCAATATTGCATCATCTGCATAACAGAGCATTAAAGAAGCACTTAAATCTTATGGATTCATAATTAGAAATAGTCGAAATCTCACTAATACTAAGGCAATTAAATTACCTTATTACACTTTTGTACGCTGTAAACTGGAATATGCCTCTGTCATTTGGTCACCTTTTTATGATGTACATATCCAACTTATAGAGCAGGTGCAGCGTAAATTTTTAAAATTTTTGTCTTTCAAAATTAACGGCATATATCCCAAGAGGGGCATCAGCAATAGTGAGTTGTGTAGCGGTTTGGACGTAGTATCATTAGAATCTAGACGAATTAATGCCTCCCTAATATTCCTGTACAAGCTACTACATAATCTCATTGACTGCCCTGATATTCTTCGACAAATAAATTTTAACGTTCCATCTTATCCAGTGAGAAATTCGATTACGTTCAGAAATACACAAGCTAGAACTAATCTTATGTTAAATTCTCCTCTATTTCTCTTGTGCAACTATTATAATTCCTTAAGTGCTTACTGCGATATATTTCACTGCAGTGTAAAGCAGCTTACTAGGATGGCTGAGATCTACCTAGGTGATTGAGTAGTTTCTTTATGTTAAGGTAAAATACTCGAAAAATGTGTTATTTAGTTAGTACTTATGAATTATTAATATATCATTTAACTTTAGTATTGTATTTTGTCCTATAAATGGATTCTGTTGGACAATAAACGCTATTATTATTATTATAACAGAGTATTTTGATTTCTTTGTTTCCCATTGTATCCTCTTCTTTTGTTAACGGTTTTATGGATTCCATCCATGATCAAATTGAAGAGCATGGGGCTCAATGAATCCTCTTGTCTTATTCCGCTACCTATTTCTATAGGTTATGTAAGTTGTCCATCTATTCTGACTCCCATTTTGTGGTTTTGGTAGATGTTATCGATAGTTTTTATAATTTTAATAATTAGGGGAACTTCTCTATTATACACAAGATGGATTACTCTGTCAAACGCTTTCTTTAGGTCAATCAGACACAGAAATGCTGGTCTATTATACTCTAGTGATTTTTCAGTAATTTGCTTTATAATGAATATTGCATTTCTACACTATCTTCCACTATGAAAACCCTGTTGTTCATATGCTAACCTTATCCTCTGATTTATTAGCACTTGTAAAATTTTAGTTGTAAGTTTTAGCCTAGTATTTAACAAGTTGTATCTGTACCTCTGTAGTTTTCTGGCTGTTAATCTCATTTTTTGAATAGTAAAATTAGTTCGCTCATTCTTTATTCTTCCATTATGTTATTATGTTTTACAATTTTATTAATTAATGTTGTTAATTGCTCTGCCATTACTGCTTCACAATATTTCAGTAATGCGTTTGGTATCCCGTCTTTATCTGCTGCTTTTCTGTTCTTCGGCTGTTCAAGTATTTTCCGAACTACCTGTACATGTATAATAAGTTCTTCGTTTGTGGTAATTTCGGGTGTGTCCGGTTCTAGCGTCGTTTGTTCTTCCTCTACTAGACCAAATTCAACTAAAATAATAAAACATGCTATGTAATGAAATGATAAAATTTAAATGTTTATTGATAATGACAAAATTATCGACGATGTTTGGTGATCTGTACCACGGCATGTTAAAGCTTACAAATTAAGAAATTTTTGAATATTTAAAAAATGAAGGGAGATAGGTGTAGGAATCCCTAATATAAGTTGAAAGCTAAGTAAATTTTTCACACGACAGACTAATAAAATATAGAGTATTTCATTTAAAATAAGTACGTTATTACAGCTTGAATTTGCTAATAGAAACAATCTAATATTTTGACCGCCCTGTAAAAATTTCGTTATAATAAACATATATTTAAATATGAAAAACAGTCTATTATTAGGGCCCAAGACAAAATTTGTCATCAATTCTTAGATTTGTAGACATTTATTTTTTTCTAAAACCATACATTTTTTGAAAAATCGAATTAAATCAAAACATCCTGTATAGGGAACCCTTATAAAAGTATAGCTTATTTTTTACGGAAAATTTAAAAATGTCATCAAATATAGGGAGTTCTATAAGAAAAAGCACAACTTTAATATACCACTCTTTTTTGTAGCACCCTGTATAATTTACATTATTTTATATTATAGTGTTAATGGCCCTGTATTTGTGAAGAAAAAAACTTTAAATATTAACTCGTTTTCCGTACAGAGACCGAGGTCTATAGGCCACCCTGTATGTTTCTGTTTGAACATGATTTAAAAATGGTGTATCTTTATTAGTTTATTAGTAGTTATAAGTCTTTAAACAATTAAATTGTTAATAACAAATTGAAGATTCGGATTCAGCGGATCAAAATACAGAAAAATCAGTTCAATCGGTCACGAAACCCCCTTTGCCCCTAGACTATTAGTCTAAGCACTCCGTTTTTAGCTCAATACTATAGATTATATTATTCGTTACCACCTTGACATCCTTTTTGTTTCCCTCATTTACAATTAAAATCAATCACAGCAATGTCGTTAATCCCAACCTCCTCATTTAGCTGAAATTAAAACAAACAAATATTGAAAAAGGAGTTCAACACGCCGCGCCGCGGCCGCCCGCGATTATGTAGTCGCTTTAATGGTTTCACACCACGCCCACATTTCTTTTATCAGATTACTCTCTTCGTGGCTTTGTTCAATAAATCACAATAAAACAATCGGGTTGACTAGTATTAACGCTTAAGAAAGGTGTCACCCTTTATTATCATTAACTCTAATACGTTTCTCCCCCAGGAAAAAACTTTGGTTTTACGATGGTTTTACATAATTGCTTCCTTTTTTCCTTCGGAATAACACACCGAAAACTACTGTTTACCTAAACCTTAAAAACTTTTATTCATAAATCGGTAAATTAGTCGGTTATAAACTCCTCTGAAAACTTTGTTTTTGGTATTTATCCTATTTTTAAAACCCAGTCTTAAATTTTTAATATGTTCCTCTACGACATATCCAAAATCAACTACACAGGCCTACAAAAAAAACTGTTTTTGTGTCGTGAATCTTTAAGCTGATTTTTACTGTATGAGGGCGATAAATCGAAATATGGATTTCTCCAGATGACATACTCATTAATGTTTACTGCTGATATTGGCAGTTCTGATTAAATAGTCATAACCTCCAATTTTTGTGAGTTGTTCAAAGTGTTGTATCAAACTTTTCCTAGTTTATATTGGTTTGACATTCAAAAATGAGTAGTGCAGGTGGCAGAAGTTTTGTTAAATATCCTGATGTGTTTTGTTACGTTTTTGGAGAGTATACATTACAAGAAAATAGGAAAAGTATTACTGACTTTGTGAAACATGCATATTTTGGATATTTTGGTGTTCGACTTGGTGATTAAGATAAAACATGGGCACCGCATATTGTATGTAAAACATGCCCAGAATACTTACGGCAGTGGACCACAGAAAAAAAATATTAGGTTTGGTTGGAGAGAACCTGCAAACCATTTTGATGACTGTTATTTTTGCGTGGTCAATGTTTCAGGGGTCAATAGAAACAATCGCCAAAATGGACATTTCCTGATTTGCCTTCAGCCAGACGCCCAGTAGCCCGCTCAGACGAATTACCGATCCCAGTATTTCAAACCTGACATTTGTGAGAATGAAGGTGACATTTTTTATCATATTTCTGACTCCAATAAAGACAGTGATATTGATTACGATGGGGCAATAGCAAACTGACAACTATTTAGTCAAGAAGAACTAAGCAATCTCGTTAGAGATTTAGCCTTATCGAAGGAAGCGGCGGAACTTCTGGCTTCAAGATTAAATGATAAAAATTTAATGGAACAAGACACAAAATCACTTTTTATAGAACGAAGGAAAAGGAACTGATACTGCTCTTTAACCAAGAAGAAAACCTTACTTTTTGTTTGGACGTTAAGGGGCTCTTGGAGAAAATGGGACTTCCACGTTTGTTTATTGATAGCTCCACGCGCAGTGTTAAATGTGTTCTACTTCACAATGGAAACAAGTTTGAGTCAATACCAGTTGCTCATTCAACCGTGATGAAAGAAGAATATGCTACAATAGCTTTAGTTTTACATAAGATAAACTCAGGAACATCGCTGGGTGATTTGTGGAGACTTGAAAATGATAAACTTTCTTTTTGAGCAGCAAATCGGCTACAAAAAAATATCCTTGTGTTTTATGCCTCTTGGATAGTAGGGACCGAAAAAACCACTGGATTAAAAAAGAGTGGCATAAGAAAAAAAACCTGGTAATTGGACAAAAAAAACATTACTGCCCAGTCTTTAGTCGAACCAGAGAAAATAATCTTACCACACCATATTAAGTTAGGCCTAATGCAGCAATTCGTTAAGGCACTTATTTTTAATGGATCATGCTTTGCCAACATAATGAACAGGAAGGAAGCTGCCCCAGATTAGTACGGAAGAACTTAACGCTGGAATCTTTGATGGACCACAGATCAGAATGAGGTAGAGAAAAAAGCTTGGCTTTCATTTGTGGACATTATCAAAAATTTTCTGGGAAATCACAAAAGTGAAAACTATGCTGAGCTGGTAAACAGTTTGCTGAATAACTTTTAATAATTTGGATGTAATATGAGCATCAAAGTCCACTTTATGAGCATCTTCACAACCTCCTGGACCGTTTCCTGTCCTTTGGGTGTTTAAATATGAGTCTTAAGGATTGTGTCGAGAGCAGCCACTTTTTAGCGTGAGTAGGATAGGTAGATGGATTGAGTAAGTGCCCTCTGGGAGCTGGGTACTTAGACAATGTATGAAGCGGAGATTAATTTCTAATTTGGACGAATTTTTAAAGAACGTCGAAATTTGGCCGTACATATTTTCTGAAATCTCGTTACTGAGACATCGTTCCCTTTTTTTGGGAAGTATTTTTTCTTACACACTTGTAGATGGCTCTTTATAGCTAGCTCACAGCTAGAATTTTGGATTATCAGCTGATTATATTGGCAAAAAGTATCGTTTTTATTTGTCTATGTTGATTTTCTATGATTTTGCAGAAAAACTGTAATATAAAAATTAAAATCCCAAGAATGTTTTTAAAAACTCTTGTAAATGATGTTATTCGTTCTTTTGTGTAATGATTTCATAGTCTAATGTAGTTAGTAGGTGCTAAATATGTTTATTAGATTATGACATCTCCATAAATCGCATTTGCCTCGTCCACACAATGCCACTGTTGACATTATTATACGACATTAAATCCGTCTAATCTTAAATTAACAGTATTGCGCATATCAAAGGGCTTCCCGCACCCTTATCCTGCAGGAGTGTACCTACAACAGGAGTATTGTATATCCTGCAAGGTATTTAAAGTGATATAGTATTTCGCATTGCGTGCCGTGCTGGCGTTACAATATATCCAAGTCTCGACTTAATAGCTTACGTTGATCTTTTATAGCATGGCATCCAATTTGAATGCCACTTTTGGATCTTTATAGCTACAAAACAAACGGTATGAGACCGTTTAACCCACTGTTTGTTCTAATAGAAACGGCAAGTTTATCGTAATTGTTTTTCTGTCAAAACTTATATTTTGGAACGATAAAAATGAACTTTTCGGTAACATTTTGAGCTCCCAGTTTTTTACGAGTACATTTTTATTAACAATGTTTTTGGACGTTTACTTTTCTTGATTTAATCTTAGTCCCATTACCTCCCCATTATTTCTTCTAGCATTTCTTTCATTATTTTCCTGTTCTTTGTCATAATAGCAATATCGTCTGCATATGCGATTATTTCACCACCTCTTGTTCTTAGTTTTTTTTTATTTCTATTTCGTAATACATATTCTAAGGCTAGATTAAATAGCGTTATTTGAGGCATCCCCTTATTTAATCTCTCTATACTGAATTCCTCTATACTGAAGTGCTGTCATTAATCCTTTCCTTTTAATTGAATCAAATGCCTGTTTGAAGTCTATGAATAACATTTTCAATTCTAATTTATATTCGTTTGTTTTTTCCATTATTTGTTTTATTGTGTGTATTGCATCTATTGTAGATCTTCCTTCTGTGAATACACATTATTACTGTTCCACTGTCTTCTTTGTGATCTTTTATAACGTCTTTTTTATTATTGATGTCAATATTTTATATGTTGTATTTAGTAACGTTATTCCTCTATAATTTTCACAAATTTGTTGGTCTTCCTTTTTATGTATTGTTATGATCTGTCCTACCTCCCAGTCCCCTGGCATTTTCTCTTCTTTCCATATATTTTTGCCAGTATTTTTCATCCCAGCTTCCTTCCTCCGTATTTTATTAGTTCCATATTAATTCTATCTTTATCAGGGACTTTTCCATTTTTGCTTTTCTTTATTACTTCCTCCAATTCCTCTTATGTTGGTTCTTTTAAAATGTCGATGTCCATTTCATCTACTTCGTCTGCTTCTTCTTCATGCACCGTTTCCTCCTCGATATTCATTTCTTCTCCTGTTGTTTCCTCCGCCAAGAGCTCTCTGTAGTAATTCCTCCATACTTGCTTGTATTCTTGATCCTCTAGTTATTATCACTGCTCCCTCTTTATTTTTTTGTTCCGTTTGTTTTGCCTTTGTATTTTTTGTTTTGTTCTTTAATCGTTTTGTAAAAATTTGTCTTATTTTTTTTTGTTCTTTCCTGCTCTATTTCCAGCATTTTTTCGTCCACCCATCTTCTTTTATTTTGCCTTATCACTTTCTTAACAATCTTTCTTAATTTTTCTTTATCCGTTCTTAGCCATTTAATTCTGGCGTGCACTTTTTTTCCTCTTATCTTTCTACATTCTTGGTTATACCATCCGCTTTTTGTTTTATCCTGACTTTTACCTACCTGCATATTTGCACCTTCTTTTATTGATTTTTGATCGTCCCCCATTCTGCGTTTATATCTTCTGCTTTATATTTCTCTTTTATTTATTTATTTAAACATGAGCAATATTTTTTATGCCTCGTGATAACAAGGTTTATTTACTTAACACTAGTTGACGATCTCTAAAATCTCAAAAAATACATTACAGAAAAATGTGAAAATAAAAATATCTCACTAGAAATGTTGCAGTAAGTTTTTGTTTGATGTAGAAACACTTTAGTGTGTTTAGACTTGAATGGGCAATATTGTCAACAATTTTTGTAGTTTTAGTTAAAATTTTAATCTAATTTTACTATTCGAACAAGTATGTTTCTTTTTTTTAGTATTTAGATTATAAAATTTGTAATAAAAATATCAAGTAGTAATTTTAATATACATAAGAGATAAACAAATATTTTAAATGATATTTTTAAAATTGAATAAAAGATTTTATTATTTATTTACTATTTTAATTACACGTGTAATTTTAATAAACACGTGGTGAATCCATATATTGTTTCAATAAACGCACAAAAAATTGTAAGAATTGCATAAAACCACTATTTAATATCGTTGTTATAGATTTTAATAAAATTGAAAAAGTTTACATGTTGTATAACGGACTACCTTCGTCGCTCAAATGGACTCTACCAACTGGTTAGTGCCTTGCCAAGGCTTGTGTAGTAAAAGTAGCGATACGAAATACGCTATTTCATGATTAATTTGATTAATATTCAACCGTTTGTTTTCCTATATCTACTCAATATTGTAAGTATATTACCCATATCCTTCAGATAAAAATTTTACACGCCGCCCTTGATGATACACCTCCGGCAAATTGCAAATTGTCCTGGTCTTGTAACCGTATACATACTGTAAATTCGTTTTGTTTTTTCGTGTTTACTGGATAGACTAAAAGTGTCGGTGATAGGTACACACACAGCATATTGGCGACGAGATAAAATTTATGGACGTGAACCGCTGGTTATTTCTTAAATTAACTACCTACACTTTGAATGCGAGACACAATAGGCGGCGGCGGCAAGTTTACTGGAGCTTTTTTGTTTACGGCGTTTACATTGTACGCTCTGAATTTAACAGCAAACTAGAAGTTTTTAATGAATCTATTTACTATGTAACAACCAACTCACTTTGTAGTTTTCAGGAAAACGCAATCAAGCGTCTGTTCGTATAACCTTTTATAACTAGATAACCATGACACTTATCCTTATTTTATATGTTCCATTGTTTTACTGTTCTATTTCAATTTATAGTTAATCATTTGTCATTCACTCTACGTTTTATTCCATTAAAAAATCTATTTTTAAGTGTTTACTTATAGGTTCTTGCTATTTCTTAATATAACTGAAATTTTCATACGTTGACCTTTATTTTTTGAGCCAATGGCATTTAAGTCGCTTCCACTTGGACCTCTTACCCCACTTGCTTAATATAGTATACAAAATTTCACTGCTATAATGTAGTGAGAAAAAGATTCGGCATCGTAGCTTTTATAATGTCTCTTGCATTATGAAAGTTTCAAAGGTAAAATGTCGCAACTTTGGGCAGTAAGATCTCATTTGATTCCTTTTGCTATTTCTTTTTTGTAAAATTATCAACTCATTTTGTCTTCAATATTTTAAAATATGATTTATTTTTTCAGTTGTTGTTTATTGAGACTCTCGCGATATTTCCCGATCTCAATGGCTCTACAGAAGACTCATGGTTTGAGCAAATGAGTAGACACTACATTACGGCATTTCCAAAATGTCTTCTCTGAGTTAATGATTGAGGATGCTAAGCTGTGTTGGATTTTAAACATACGTTTCGGTTAATTTCCATTATAAATTAACACAGAAACAGACGAATTTGCAGTATGCTTTGCCAGTGTCGTAGTAAATGTTTTTATAATTAATTAAATTATAATATAGATTAGAGAAGTCTTTGATATCGGTTTTATTATTCATGCAGTTTGGTTAATTTTTAATATTTATCATCTCCAATAGATATCTTTTATTACAATTTAACTCTTAAATCTGCCTTTTTCACCCAAAACTTTAATCAGTTAATCTTTTAAATGGTCAGCTTATTGTATCTGTGACTATTCCTCAATCTTCTTGGATCCCTTTTCGGTCTTCTATGGGGAAATATTTATTGATGGTTTTGATTTATTAGTGTCCTTACCGTGCGTGGATTTCTTACCATGCAACTGCATAAAACTAGCATCAATAAGTTGGTAATAGGGTTTCAAGTGCAGTCTGTTCAAATCTACTTCGGAACTTCTTGTCCAACGAGCAACTTATATGGTAGTTCTCTATCCGACAGTCGATGGCCGACTTTGATCCAAGGATTGTCCTGAATTATTTGGACTCTGAGATAGCGCGTGCTACTAACATCACCTTCACATAGCACTTTTAATATCTAGAGTTAGAACTGAAAACGTTTGCATTCTTTAGTTCTTAACTTTCCATGATTGGATTTGATGAGCGATGTCTGTTTAAAATACTGAATATCTATGCATCTTATGCATCATTGCAGAGTCTTATTGATCAGGAAATTAGAAGAACTGACAACTGAATTAAGTTGTAAAGTTATATGATGTGAATTGACATACACATTTAAATATTGCCTAATAGCCTACTTAGAAATAAATTTTGGGATTATAAATATCTCAAACATCGATTCTGTACTGCATAATATTATTTGTTTACTAAGGTATAATAGGAAAATATTCCACTCAATTGCGATAAAGCCATTTGACTGAGATACCGTTAACAAAAACATCAAACGGGTAGGATTAGTCAATCCGACTAATAGTCAATTTAAATTTTAGGTATCAGCGCCCACTAAATACTCCCCGGAGAGTTATACACACTCACAACAAACCAACAAACTAATAGAGTGACATCAACACACACGGATGTCGCTACATAATGTGGCCATTAATATCTGCTGTATATCAAACTACCCGGCAGTCGGCCGGTGTGCGCTTAGACATTACCAATACGCCACCATAGGCGTAGGGGATATATATATATATATATATATATATATATATATATATATATATATGTGTGTGTGTGTGTGTGTGTGTGTGTGTGTGTGGTAGTCAATAAAAAATAGAGCTTTGCTAAGGCGTACTATTTATTCTGAATCCAAGCTTTCGGTGGTTTTTTGCCACCTTTATCAAGGTCTACAAAGAAAATTACTATTTTGTAACAATTTGAATGGTGCAAAAAAGGCTATAAAAAACTATAAAAAAACTTACCCGAATGTAAGATTCGTGGCATAAACAACAACGTTAAATAACATGATAATACTGAAGTTGCAACTAAACTTAAAAATGTTACTGTTAAAGTCACTTTAAAATTAATAAATACGCTAAAAATTAAAAACAAAATGAGGGACGACATGTTGAAACAGTCGTCGTTGCAAACTTGATTTCAGTCACATTTCACGAGCAGAAAGAGAAAGTGGGTGGACAATTATTGTTTAAATAGTTTGAAGAAAATACAAAAAACAACTTTGAAACTAACGTCTCACAAAATACTGTTTATGAATTTTGAGTACTACCAACTGTATTACCAACTTGAAATTAAGCGGGAAATTAAAAATGTTATTTATAACATAAGCAATCGAAAGAAAATAGTATTTAGTAAATAGGTTTAGAAAAAATAATAACTCAAACAAAACAAAACTGAATTAGTAACTGAAGTTTGATCAAAAATATTCAATTAATAATGAAATTTTAAAAAAGAGAAAAGAAAAAAAGAAAACTCTGAGATGCAAAATAGCTCAGTCAAAAGTCAATATAAAATTGTAAATTTTGCTAAGATTCTGGATCTCAGATCTTTTATTCAGATTGTTATTATCACTCTTGCTGATATGTACCATATCTAAGAAAGTTCTCTTAAATTTATTTTTCTCTCTGGCTAATCTTTTTACATTGTTGAAATCTATCTTATGGTCTAGATCGATAGTATGCTCTGCCAAAGCACAAGTAGGTTTGTTTAATCTACAATCACTCTTATGAGAAATGATACGGCTAGACAGATTCCTTCCAGTTTCACCAATGTACGTGGATGGACATTCAGTACATTGAATGCAATAAACAACATCTGCAGTCTCTAGAGTGGTTAGGGGTTGTTTTATTTTGCTATACAGCTGACGTATGGTTTTGATGTTCTTGTTAGCTATTTTGATATTCTTAAAGTCTTTAAAAATCTTAGTGAGTTCAACGGTTAGTTTCGGAATATATGGAAGGGCATATATATATATATATATATATATATATATATATATATATATATATATATATATATATATATATATATATATATATATATATATATATATATATATATATAACTGTTTTGGATGGGTTGGAGTCAATAATAGGGCTATTGGTTAACTATTTTTTTATTCTCGAGCTTTCAATTGTGTTTACAATTATTATCAAGAGCTAAAAAAGACAAAATACTTACAAGGTTGAACTAAAAAGAAAAAACAATTTTTGTTAACTTACCAAATAAAAATTAGTTTGGTAAGTAAAAATCACTGCTTACATCTTCAAAATATTTAATACAAAAATGTTTTTTATCTAATAAATGTTTCTCTGAAAAATTTTTATAATTTTGAAAACATTTTTTTAATATAAGAATAATTGAATTTATAAATAAGTTCAAATAGCAACCAATTACAAATAGCCTCAATGTCATAAATGCCAACATAAAATTTTTATTTTTGACAATTATATTGTCAAAAGTAAAACTTCGTTTAAACATTCTTTTTTGTTTAGTAACAAAAAGAAGAAGATTTATTCACCGTTGACAGATGTCTGAAAGAATGTGACAGATATATGGAGAATTAAATATGACATTTTACAAGTTTTATATATAAATCATAAAGAAAGAATATAATTATAAATTTTGCTTAAATTTTGAATTTCAGATCTTTTGTTTAAACTATTATCATTTTTGCTAATACAAACCATTTCCAAAAAAGTCCTTTTAAATTTATTACTTTCACTACATAAAATTTTAATGTTATCAAAATCCATAATATGGTCTTTATCGATTGCATGTTCTGCCAAAGCACAACATGGTTTTTTAATTCTGCAATCACTTTTGTGAGAAATAATGCGATTTGAAAGATTTCTTCCGGTCTCACCAACATATTCAGCCTCACACTGAGTACAACTAATGCTGTATACTAAATTCGTTTTTTCAAATTTGTCTATAGGATATTTAGTTTTAGAATATAAAGATGAAATAGTTTTGATGTTCTTTGTTGCTATTTTTATATTGTCAATAACCTTTAGTGTTTGTATTAACATATAATAATATATATATATATATATATATATATATATATATATATATATATATATATATATATATATATATATATATATATATATATTGTTATGATGTATTTTTTGTTTGAATGATGAGCAATGAGTATTTTTAATAATATATAGGGTTTTTATCGCGGTTCTCAAAGAATTAGTTTGTAAGTACTTTTTTAAATTATCTTTATTATAACTATTATGAAACACACATATATATCTAACCTAGCCAATGTAAATTTAAAATAAACTATCTTTAAATTGATACTCTTATAAAACTAATTAAATTCTATAGACAATGTAACATTTAAACAAACTATCTTCAAAATTGAAATTGTTATGACATTAACTAAATTATATTAACAAAATTTTGTACCTTTCTTTCACTGAATGCCTAAATGAACTGTTTTCCACTAAGTATATAGATTCTAATCACCACTGAATGTCTTCGTACTTCAGTTATCCTTGTTTTTTGTGAAATTACTTTTTCCAATTATCAGCTTCTACCAATTTAAGATATAGTTTTCTTCACCAGCATTTATACACCACCAACCAAACCAGCAAACAGCATTTATATTTATTCTTTTCAATAAACCAATATCCAATTATTATAAGTTGATTTATACTAATCTCCAACCATAATATAATTTAATTTCTTCCAATATACTTTTTTTAATCTTCAATAATTATTTGTGTATAATTATAAATGTGCATTAAATTATATGCATAATTTTTAATCTTCATTTAACTCACTATATTAAACAATTGGACTATTTCCAACTAACTTTCATATTTCTTATTAAACTGCTTGACTGACTTACTAAAACTGTGAACAATTGACTTCACTAACTAATCTACTAACTTTCATAATAAACTGCTTGACTTCTGACTAAAAACTTCCATCTTGAATCCAAATCACTGGTATTTATATCTTTTTTGGATATTCTAGAACCATCTGGTAAGAGATCATGTTCCATTCGTTCTATTAACTTCTATATAGATGTTCTCGAAAAAAATATCTGTTCGATCCACCGCCATAATCATTATTCCAGAATGTTCGACTGTAAACAATGGTCACACTCTGCACTCTGGAGAATTCGTTAATGTTCCATTGATAATTTTGTTGACATTTAGGCTTTTCAGATCAGAATAAACATTCAAATTAGTAACTAACACTCTAATTTAATAAAATACACATTTCAAACAATATAACCCCACTTATATTCGTAAAATTCTTAAACGTCACTTCAGAGTAAGTATCTGTCACTCACATATGTATAGTTGGTTGCCTAGTCACATGGCTCACTTAAATGTATCTACCACATTATAATTACTAAAATACAACTTTTTACAATTATTATATGCTAATTTCTTAAAATGCCCTCACATAAATATATTTTTATAAAATTCTCTAGTATATAACTTATTTAAAATAATCAAATACTTTTTTATATCTAATATTATGTAGTATATAACTTATAAATTATTTTCTATAAACCCCAATCGTCACAATATATATATATATATATATATATATATATATATATATATATATATATATATATATATATATATATATATATATATATATATATATATATATATATATATATATATATATATATATATATATATATATATATATATATATATATATATATATATATATATATATATATATATATATATACCCACCGCCATCCACTTTGTTTTTGAAATGTTAATTTTAAGACCTCTCCCATAATTTGCTTCCGACTAGATTTACTAATGTGTGAAAATCTTGTAAATTTTCTGCAAGAATGGCTGTATCGTCAGCATATCTGATATTGTTGATTACTCCTTTACCTAAAATTTTGTTTTTGTTACTTGATAAAATATACTTACAATAATTAATTTTTTCTTATTCATTCTTATTGGTAATTCAGACATATATTATACATTTTAAAGTAGTTGACTTTAAAATGATATCAATATTTTTGAGTTGCGTTCCTGGGACGACTTTATTGGAAGATAATTTTTTCTTATATTATACCAGCGGACATCCCTGTCTAGCTTCTTCTTCTTCTTAACATGCCATACACCAAAGTGTGTAGGCGACTATCTCATTACTAGAATTCTGTTCTTGGCGGCGTGACACAGCTCGCCTGTATTGTGTATTCCTGTCCATTCTTTAATATTCCTTAACCAGGATAATTGTTTGCGGCCGGCTCCTCTCCTACCTTCGATCTTCCCTTGTAGGATTAACTGTGGTATTTCATATTTTGCTCCTCTCAATATGTGCCCAATCTTGCGTTTTTTAATTAATTCAAAGAGTTCTCTTTCCACGCCGGCTCTCTTAAGGACGTCATCGTTTCGAACTCTATCCACCCAAGGTATGCGCATCATTCTTCTCAATGACCACATTTCAAATGCTTCAAGTTTGTTGATAGATGTTTTTTTCAAAGTCCACGTTTCCATGCCATAAAGCAAGATGGACCATATGTAGCACTTGACCATTCTGTAGCGTATTTCGAAATTTAGGTTTTGATTACATAGGAGCGGTCTGAATTTCACAAAAGCTGTCTTGCTATTTGTATTCTGGTTTTTATCTCTTGTTGTGGAGCCGATTGGTCATTGATTGTGGTGCCAAGGTATTTAAAAGTTTTCACGCGTTTTATGCGATCGTCACCTATGCATATTATCGGGTTTTCTGGAGGGTTTCTGCTAATGACCATATATTTCGTTTTCAAAATGTTGATTTTGAGGCCATATTTTTTACCTATGCTATTCACCCTATCAAGTAATAACTGCTGATCTTCCAAATTATCAGTTATAATCACTGTGTCGTCCGCATAGCTTAGGTTGCTAATTGGTATGCCGTTCACCTTAATGCCTAATTCCGTGTCTTCTAATGCTTCCGCAAATATATTTTCAACATATAAATTAAAAAGCATCGGAGAGAGTATGCAGCCTTGGCGGACACCTTTCCGGATTTCAAATTCATCCGTATATTGGTCTTGCTCAATCCTCACCTTTGCCATTTGGTTCCAGTATAGATTCTGAATAATTCTGATCTCCTTCTGGTCAATTTTGGCCCTATGTAGTAGTTCCATCATGATATCATGTTTAACATTGTCAAATGCCTTCTCGTAGTCGATGAAGGTGAGGTAGACATCTTTTCGTTGATCTAAACAGTTTTGTATTAAGGTGTTCAAACATAAAATTGCCTCTCTTGTTCCTAGTCTTAAAACCGAATTGTGTTGAGCTTCTGTTTCTACATAAAATTATACTAGGAACTGAAAACGAGGACATAAGAAAAAGTACTAAGGCGACTAACATCATCGAAGGAATAGCCATACTAGATAGACTAGATAAACAAACAGGGTATTGCAATGAAGAGCTCTCGAGAACAAACAAAGTGGCGATGAATTAAATATGAAAAATGATAAATGAATAAAATTTTAATGAGAGCTTCGGACGTTCGATGGGGTTGGAAACAGGGGAGGAGTTCTTTGTTCAGCAGTGGACGTTCGGGACTGGATGAGCTGAAGCTCTTAAACGTTTAAAAATTGTATTTTAGAAACACCTTCGAATTATGAAATATGAAATACCATTTTATAACTTGTGGCATAACAAGAATAAGTTAATAAGAATAAAATAAGGCCCTTTCTTTATAGAAAAAGGATTGGCGATGCGGACTGTATACTTACTTATCTCTCATTAAAATATTCACATTAAACAAGATTTTCTATAAATTTAATGATAAAAAGCTGTAATTTATATCCCATAAATTAATTATTCTAATTAACAATGTTTTATTCGTCAAGTGGAGCTGTCGGCATCTATATAATTAAACGATAAATGTATCAAGTTTCACGTGGTTAGTTTATAATTAATTGATCGATCTACCGTAGTGTTCAAAGGAGTAGTTATATGCAAATTCGTTAAACTTGTTTTATAACAACGATATTTTTGTGGTAGAACAAGATTGTTAAAGACAAATCGAAAACTACTTCCTAAATTTGTGATTAGTCATTGTAAACACGGCGTTGTGTGTCTTTATGTTTGGATATTGGACATAGGAGGCACCAGTTATCTTATGATTTTATTTTATTTAAATGTTCAATTTTCTTTATTGTCTAGTGTCGATTTCCACGTGTATAATCTGCGAGCTGGTAGTTTGAACCATGTATTCATAAGAATTATGATCTGTTCTTGAAAGAACTGAAATATTATGTCGCCTTTTTTTTCGTATTCCCAGTCCATTTTAACCAATGATGATTTCAACTTTACCTTATCCCACCGTTGCATTAAGATCTCCCATTATTATCCTTATTTCATGATTGTTCTTGCGCTGCATTAAGACTTGTACAGTCGGTTCACAATTTGTTGATAGCTCACTACAAGTTTAACCCTAATTAGAAAACTGAAATACAGAGAGGATAGGTAATACGATATAATAGTAAAAACCAACCTAAAACTGACGGTTTAAGACGTTTTCGACTAACCCACCTTATATCTGAAGGAATACAATACCTTATAATCCTATTACGGGGGTATTTTGAATGGTTAGAAATGAACGACCAGTGTCGTAGAGTATATGATTGAAACATTTATTTGAACTAAATAAATATATTTTTTAAATTGTACTTATGTAAATTGTATTTTTTAATAAAACTTATTTATTTTATTCAAAAATAAAAAGTTTCTTGCCATTTGTAAAAGATACATTTATTTAATTAAGGAAAAAACTCTGAGATAGCGCG
>NW_027312731.1:0-26471 GCF_040954645.1 Diabrotica undecimpunctata | reverse complement strand
ACCTTTATATGAATCAAGTGGCATGTGTGAGAGTAGGACTGGAATCTACATCATATTTCTCAATCGAAAAAGTTGTATGACAGGGTTGTGTTCTGTCACCCCTCCTTTTTAATCTTTACTTTGAAACGGTTTTCGATAGAACCTTAAGTGACACTGAAGATGGAATCAAAATCAACGGACAGACTATTAGTAATCTTCGCTATGCTGATGATACAGTCATAATAGCTGATAGCCAAGAAGCGCTACAACGACTAATAGATAGAATAAACACTGAAGGAGAACGACTGGGTTTGAAGATTAATATAGACAAGACGAAGGTAATGGTGGTTAGCAGAACACGAAATATGCAAGTAAATATAAGAGTAAACAATAAGAACATCCAAAAGGTCCCTTAGTTCAGATATCTCGGTAGTTGGATAACTGAAGATCTAGATCCAGACATAGAGATACGTAGCAGGATTGAGCAAGCCAGAACATCATTTACTAATATGAGAACCTTGCTAAGCAACAGCAGCCTTAACTTAACACTTCGATATCGCTTTGTAAAATGTTACATTTACTCCATAGTGCTATATGGTGTAGAAACCTGGACCATAAAGGCCAATGTGATGAACTGATTGGAGGCCTTTGAAATGTGGGTATTTAGAAGACTACTTAAAATTCCCTGGACAGATCACACAACAAATGTCGAAGTATTAAATCAAATGGGCAGAGAACTAGAATTGCTGCCAATAATAAAAAGAAGAAAAACTGTTTATCTGGGTTATATATTTCGAAATTCCAAGTACCAGTTCTTAAAGCTTATTATGGAAGGGAAATATTAAATACACAGCTTTTGGTTAACCAACATCCAATTGACAGAGTGGACAGCTACATATACCTTGGTATCAACATTAACAGCCAATGGGATCACTCCAGTGAAATAAAACAACGCATAGGAAAAGCGAGATCGGCGTCATAATGATGAAGTCTCTTTTCAGAAGTCACGATTTACCACTTGCTACCAAAATCTCTCTC
This sequence comes from Diabrotica undecimpunctata, assembly GCF_040954645.1. Taxonomy (NCBI): domain Eukaryota; kingdom Metazoa; phylum Arthropoda; class Insecta; order Coleoptera; family Chrysomelidae; genus Diabrotica; species Diabrotica undecimpunctata. Next base: position 25,454 of record NW_027312731.1, on the reverse strand, counting down.
ATTAGATGCTATGTATTTTCTACGTTATTATACGGAGTAGAGGCCTGGACACTTTCCGAAGCATCTTTAAGAAAATTTAAGGCATTCGAGATGTGGTGTTACAGACGTATTTTAAGAATTTCATGCTTGTTGCAACTCATTTTTCAGGGCAAGGTATTTGGAAAGAGAGGACCAGTGAGAAAAAAAATATCTTGGCTTCAAAACCTGAGAAAGTGGTTTAATACATCGACAACCAGACTATTCAGAATAGCAGCAAGCAAAGTTAGGATAGCCATGTTGATCGCCAACATCCGGAACGGATAGGCATCGTAAGAAGAAGAATGGAAGGGAAGATAGAAGTAAAACGGGGCATTGGAAGAAAGAAATACTCAAGGCTTAAAAACATAAGGGATTGGACAAACCTCGATGCCCATACACTCTTTAGAGCCACACAAGCCCGAGAGGAGTATGCCAGAATTGTCGCCAACATCCACTAATTGGATAGGGCACCATAAGAAGAAGATACATATGCTGCGCTGATATTAGTTTAGCTTAGTTGATAAGCTATTATCGTACTGTAAGCTTATAAATAAATATATTTACATAAAATTAGAACTGCTCGTTTTATTACACATGCTACAATATGCTGACTAGAAATGAATTGATCGAAAGTAGTGAATCGATGTCAAGAGTTACTGTAAAGAAAAAAAAGTAATACAACACCAATATATAAGCTTCGCTTCAATATACTTTGAAAAAACAAAGTTCCTTATATATTCTGAAAAGCGGAAGATCTGACAACAAGGCAAATATCATATGAAGATCGAACGTATTATACAACCCCTATAAAACAAATTTAATTTATCCTTTTAGCCGCTTCTGAAATTATTTAAACGTTCCATACATTTGCCTTACATTGCACTGAAACAAATGCGGAAATGTTTAAATTTATTATATCATTTCCAACTGTTATTTTTGTCAGTATTTTACAATCTATGTAATAAATCAAACATATTTATCTAACCATACTAAACAAATGTATACAGAAAGGAGTCATCCGCACTCAAATGTGCAGGTTACGACGAAGAGATAAGCACTAACACATCGTTTTATTTCGCGTCTATTGTAGTACGATCTAATTCGTATCTTATTTGTCGAAATATAAAAAATGCATTAAGCTATGCATATCTGGCACTAAAATTCTTACTTTGTCATTGTAATGGAAAGTAGCACACTTGTACGGTTAGTAGGTATGAAACTGATAATTTACAATTGTCGTTTCGCTAAACGGTTGACCTGTAATGTTATCTAAATTATATTAAAACGTGAAAATTCAATGACTATAAAACGTTAATGATTGATGCTATTGAGAACAGGTAGCAGATATGAAATGTCAAGATGTGTAGGTTCTCACAGATATTGTTTATGAATTTCAATCAAATATTCACTCAATAATTCCCGGAGATAAGATAACTAATAAAACCACTTTTAGGCAAAATATATCTACATATTTCAATTTTCCTTTTATACTGAGACATGCATTTCAATGTTTTGCTATCAATTCATAGCTTTGCCTATTTTGTAGAACGATTACACAGGCCTACAACATTTGACCAATAGGTATTCGGACCCAGAAATGAGAATATACTTTTTAAAAGGTTTTTTGTGCGCTGTATGCGAACGTGAGCTGGAAATTGCCAAAGAAAAAAATCCTGAGATATCCTAACAACCTCAAAATACAAAAATAGCGGTTTTTGGTATAGACCTATATATTAACATAAACTGAGCATACCAACAACGAGCAGTGACGACAAATCTTTTCGATTAGGTTGTATATATATACAGGGTGAGTCATGAGGAACTTTACATACTTCTACCATATGTAGAGTCCCTCAGGGAGCATATCATGTGGCCACTAAAAAATGTCAACTCCTCTTCTTTATTAATTAACATGGTGATTTGTGTAATTGACCATTTATTTCATTTTACTGTAGTGTTTATACGGCTCATTTGATTTTTTTAATTTTTGCATGATACAGTACACTACTATCAAGCATTCGACTGGTATTAGCTAAACTAAAAAATTCCAGGACTGGCTTTGGAAAAATTAATATAGGGATTCGTATTAAATATTATATCCTATATACATATTTTTTTTAAAATGTAATAAGTGATTTTCAAACTACATAAATAGCCAATGAAAACGACATATGCGACAATGTTGTCGCACTTTTATTAAATTTTTAGTGAACGATCAAATCTTATCAAAAATAGAACAATCATAATGAAGTATCAAATTATAAGGTAATTAATTTAAACAAATGTTATAAATTTCAAACATTTTAATTGAAATGATAAACTGAGTCACTGCACAACAAAAAACAGTAACTACTAACAATAACGAAGAACAATTAAAAAAAAACTAAAAATATGTACATAGTTATGATAAACCCATAAATTAGAACTGGAAAAGATACAATAATGGTAACAAAATAAAAATAATTCAAAATAGATTTTCGAAATGGAACCCTGCAGCCTGTACACATTTTTGTTGCCAAATTGTTAATTGACGTATTGAATTACGGATACTCTGGGGATCGTTTCTAATAGTATTACAACAATGTATAATTCTATCAATTAATTGTTGTCGGTTATTAATATTCACTGCGTAAACTAGTTGCTTAAATCGTCCCCAAATATGGTAATCAACGGGATTGAAATCAGGGGATCTTGAAGGCCACGAAATAGGACCTGCACGTCCTATCCACCTGTTGCCATAAACATTATTGAGATGTTGTCTCACTGTCAGTAAAAAGTGTAGGGGTGCCCCATCATACTGAAAATACATCCCTCGGATAGCAACGTTCGCGTTGGCAAGCAAATTCGGCAAAATATTTTGTAGAAAGTTTAAATAGACCTGCCCTGTTAAAGGACCGTCAAAAAAGTGAGGACCTACTAATTGGTTATTTATGACACTAATCCACACCTTAACTGAGAACGACGTTCTCGAATAGCATGGGGATTTTCTTCTGCCCACACATGTGAATTTCGTGAATTATTTATCCCGTCTCTGGTAAATTGGGCTTCATCTGTAAATAGTGTCCTGTATAGCGTTGGTCGATTATTGTTAATCCATCTACAAAATTCCAACCTATCGATCTCATCTCCAGCATGTAGTCGCTGAACCATTTGAATGTGATATGGGTATAGATTATTTTTTTGTAAGACTCTACTTACTTTTGATTGAGTAACATTGAGTTCTCGACTAACTTGTCTAGCGCTTATTGTAGGGTTCATAGTAACGGCGTCCATAATGTCATCTTCCTGAGCTTCATCTACATGTTGCTCTGTTGTTCCACTAGGAAAAGTGCCATTTTCTCGCAAATAATTAAAACCTGACCCAAATGTTGGATGACTGGGAGTTCAACGATTAGGAAATCTCCTGCGATATTCTCTACTAGCAGCCCTACCATTCCCATTACAGAATCCATAAACAAATATTATGTCTGCATATTCTGTGGTCGAAAACTGATGTGGCATTTTGAACGAAAGTAACAAAAGCTCTACCAAAACTAACACAATGTACTTAACGTAGATATGACAGAAGAAATATGTATTCTTGTACACATAAATAACAATTGATAATGACAATAATGACAATGGGTATAAAATATCAAGAAACGTCAAACGGTCAACGCCAACCTTCATTTTAAACTTTTTTAGATTTATTTTTATTTAGTAGAGTTGATGCAATGTATTATTATTTGACACAAAATTTTAATCATTTACAATCAACAAAAACTAACACATACAAGAGGTTTGACTTTTTAATCAATTTAATTTATTATTTATCGAAAATAATGCCCCAATACGATCTATAAGTAAAAATTTAAAATGAAAAAGACAGAAAAGATTTTATTTCACGTTCAAGTTTGTTTCGAAACTATCTTACCGATTAAAAATTTAAAATTGAAAAACAATTGATTCTATCGTAGAGATAATACAAAGTGTCAGTAAAGATGTTAATTTTCTACGTATTAGATTATGTTGTAGGAACTCATTTTAATTAAAATGTTTGAAATTTATAACATTTGTTTAAATTAATACCTTATAATTTGATACTTCATTATGGTTGTTCTATTTTTGGTAAGATTTGATCGTTCACTAAAAATTTAATAAAAGTGCGACAACATTGTCGCATATGTCGTTTTCATTGGCTATTTATGTAGTTTGAAAATCACTTATTGCATTTTAAAAAAAATTTATACAGGGTGTAATATTTAATACGAATCCCTAAATTAATTTTTCCAAAGCCAGTCCTGGAATTTTTTAGTTTAGCTAGAACCAGTCGAATGCTTGATAGTAGTGTACTGTATCATGCAAAAATTAAAAAAATTAAATGAGCCGTATAAACACTACAGTAAAATGAAATAAATGGTCAATTACACAAATCACCCTGTTAATTAATAAAGAAGAGGAGTTGACATTTTTTAGTGGCCACATGATAGTGACTCCCTGAGGGAGTCTACATATGGTAGAAGTATGTAAAGTTCCTCATGACTCACCCTGTATATATATATATATATATATATATATATATATATATATATATATATATATACAATTGGATAATTATTTCTTTAACGCCGATTATGAAATATGGATTATTGAAGTGTTGCATTACATTGTATACCTAATACAAATTTGCATACGAATATGGATTATTACATTGAACATACACAAAACTAATAAAAAAATATCGCATTTCTTCTAAAATTATTACATAATAGTTTTGCATCGAATGAAGTAAATACTGTTTACGTTTATATAACGAAATACCGACTATAGTCAAAAAAGTAAAACGGTATTATAGATATTAAGAAAAAACACAAACGCAAATAGAATAGTGAAAGTGAAAACTTGAAAAATTTAGACTAAAAATAAACCGTCTAAAGCTAAGCGTGAGGTATAGTTGGTTCCATATTTCTATCGCACATCGAAAAAAGTCGCAGTATAAATGTTTAAGAAATTCGGCTTTCCAGGGATAGATCACGATATTGGTTGTTGCACCGACACAAATTTATTGATGTACCTATTAAATCATAAAAGAACGACGTGTAATATGTATATGGTCAAAGAGCAGAGAAATCTGATTCTGGAAAAAAATCAAAACGTTATATTTCTTTGTTTTTAAATGGTTAAAAGTGAAATATCAAAAAATTATCTCTCTGCCACACTGTCAAAAAAAATACTAGGTAATATATCGGCATTTTCTATTAGCGTTTAACGATGATGTCACAGAAATAAAACTGGAAAAATATTTTTTATTTAAGAAAATAAGCTTGCATTAAAGTTAAAACATTATTGTTTTAAACATAAGTTAACAATTTATAATGAAAAACTAAATTGTTTTAACTGAAATGAAACTTAATGTCACCACATTAGCGTACCTTGTATAAAATATTTCTTCTGCAGATGAGCTCTTATCATCGTCACTATTAAGCAGGTAAATAATAAATTGTCCAGTGTTTAAAGTCAATTGTCCTAGTTTTGTGTACTCATTTTCCACATTAACTACATGGTTTACTGCCAATTCGTTTTTTACTTGTTCCCAAATAAGTTCTATGGGTTTAAAAATGCAAAAGTAAGGTGGACCTTAAAAGAGTATGGCCATGATCTGTTACAATTGTGTCCATTGTATACTGTTTGTCATAAGTTTTGGTACGAACCACTTCAAGTAATTGTTTCTTATTATAGTTTTCTTTAAAATACAAAACATTATCTGAGAGGAAACCTTGTAGTTCCTGTTTTAAAAACGAACTGTTTGGAATTTTTTTTAGAAGTCTTGAGTGATGGCTCTGACACTGCCGGGTGTCATATTAGGAAGTAATGTATTTTAAATCACTCTTCGAATATATTAGAATTCATATTCTGACGAAAATCTACACTACATTATTCTATTTTTTTTGCAAAGCTTTAACCCATTTGGCACCCAACCATTTGAAGATCCACAGTGCACAATAATTATTCGAGAATCTTAATTCAGAGGTACGCTTTCAGCTGTCACCTAAGTGAACCATTAGTCCCACCCTTGCTAGCAGTATCATGGGTATCATATCATGTCTCGTCTAAATAATAAATTGTTCGTTTTGTATGTACTACTCTCTTACTTTCCATAATAGCCACTCAATTATCAACGATTTTGAATTTAAATCCAAGTTTGTGCATCCATCTGCGTAAAGTGGTTTTATGGCAGGTTCTTCCCATCACAACAAGCTTAGTGTATATAATATAATGTATTACATTTTTTCCGTATTTCTCATAAACCAAATTACTTGAAGATTAGAAGTCACGATATTAACATGTTTAGGTTTTCCAGCATCCGATCTTGTTTTTCTCTTTTTAACACAACTCTTCACAATGTCGCGCATCGTAGAATACGGAATTTCTGTTAAAAAGGCCGTTTTTTTATGATACTGCCTTTACAACTATTTTTAGGATCATTTTGCAGATTTTTGTCAATGTTCATACTAATTTTCTTGTATTGTTCATTCTAAACAATCCTTCTGTTTGGAAGTTCTAAAATATTTTCTACAGTTCCAGTCTCAGTGTCTTTTTTATTTCACTGGGGTGTAGAGCTAGTTCGCGTCCGTAGTAGAATACTACACGTGCACCCTGGGTAACGCTAAATGAACTAGCACATACTGGTAGTCAGACAATCCTTAGGATCTCCTGACTAAACAACACTCCCAACGAAAGATGATAAACAAAATAAACGGCCCTTGTGAGGACCGCACAACCAGACCAATCGGACCTATAGTTCGAATTTGCCATATAAACATAGAAGGCATAAGCTATGCTAAAAGCCAGTTTTTATCAAAACTATTAAAAGATGACAACATTGACTTAGTTGCTATACAGGAAACCCACTGCGAAACAGAGAAGCAACTACAAAAAGGGGCAAAATACCGGGCTATGAACTATTAGGCGCAACTTACCACCGAACATACGGCACAGCCACATATGTCAAAGAAGATATTGAAAATGCTTGGCTAATCTCTACTTCCACTGATGACTGTATTTATAATGTGGTCATAAAAATCGCTAACCTTACCATGTCCAACATTTACAAGCCACCTGCTACGTCGTGGCCAGCCCAAGCAATTGAAGTACATCCTCACCCTGCTGTATACGTTGGAGATTACAATAGCCATCATGAACAGTGGAAGTACAAAAATAATGATGCGAATGGGAATGCTTTAATAAAATGGGCAGAAGACGAACGCCTGTACCTTTTGTTTGATACCAAAAAGCGATCAACCTTCAGATCCGTGGCATGGAGGCGGGAATATAACCCCGACCTATGCTTCGTCTCGACCGACAACAAAGACATACCTCTAGGGGCTTCACGAAGAGTTCTAACTGATTTCCCCACACAGCCAACATCGACCAGTAATAATAGAAGTAGGGACGCAAATCCCTTTAATTAGTTCTATCCCACGTCCAAGATGGAATTTTAAAAAGGCCAACTGGACTGACTTCTCTGTGGATCTGGATAAATGCCTAGGGTGGATTACACCTACTATCAAAAACTACCACAGATTTGTTGGTGCCGTCCTAAGTGTAGCCAAAAAACACATACCAAGAGGCTATCGCAAAGAATATATCCCTGGCTGGTCGGAAAATAGCGAGGAATTATACCAGAGCTTTCTTGAAACTGTCGACCAAGAAATAGCGGATGAACTACTGTACAGCCTAGACGCCGCTAGAAGCCAAAAGTGGACCGAAACAGTGGAAAGTCTAAACTTCCAGAAATCAAGCAGACAGGCATGGTCATTACTGAGAAAATTAGGAAGTGGTGTCCGTACGAAACGCCGAGAGGCAGCCGTAAAGCCAGATGCCGTAGCATCACATATAGCAAAAACATCCAGGGCACCAAAGGATAAAGCACACACCATTTTCGTAAAGAGAGAACTTAAAACTTTAAAACACGTAGCCACAGAAACGGAGCATTCCCTCCCCTTCACCAGCGAAGACATATCAAAGGCTCTTAAAGACGTTAAGCCAGCAAAGACACCAGGATTTGATAATATTCACCCTGAATTCCTAATAAATTGTGGCAAGTATACAAAAGTTTGGCTGGCTCGATTTTTCACAGACATCATGGTAACTGGAAATATTCCACAAGAACTAAAGCGCTCTAAGATAATAGCCATACTAAAGCCAGGCAAACCCGCCGACAACCTAAAAAACTACAGACCAATTTCGCTTCTCTCTGCCATCTACAAACTATTAGAGAGGCTTATATATAATAGAATCAGTACAGAACTGTTCCAGGCGATCCCAGTCGAACAAGCGGGTTTTCGACCAGAACGAAGCTGTGCAGACCAGGTAATGTCACTCACCACCTACATCGAAGCGGGTTTCCAAAGAAGACTTAAAACTTCAGCGGCATTTATTGATCTCTCGGCAGGTTAGGATACAGTATGGAGAGAGGGCCTTATATACAAAATTCTCCGTGCAATCCCCTGTAAACCAATAGCACGCCTAATAGATAGCATGCTCAACGACCGAATGTTTCAAGTAGTGATGGGCACAGGTATCAGCCTACCAAAGAAACTTAAGAATGGCCTACCACAGGGGTCAGTGCTCTCTCCACTACTATTTAGCTTATACCTAGCAGATATGCCGGAAACATAGTCAACAAAGTTCGGATACGCCGATGACTGGGCCCTCGCCACACGATGCAGAATACTAGAAACGTCTGAAGAAGTTCTGACTTCAGACTTATATACATTGGGCAAATATTTTCGCAAGTGGCGACTTCAACCAAATGCATCCAAAACAGAAGTTAGTTGCTTTTACCTGAACAATAAACTTGCTGGAAAGGAACTCAACATACGGTTTGAAAATACCACACTTAACCACAACAAAACACCGAAGTACCTGGGCGTAACACTAGACAGAACGCTATCATTTAAAGAGCATTTAACAAAAACTGCCCAAAAGTTGAGTACAAGAAATAACATTATACAGAAGCTCTGCGGTACCACCTGGGGAACATCGGTTTCCACTCTCCGCTCTACTGCCTTAGCCCTTGTTTTCTCGACCGCTGAATATTGTGCTCCAGTCTGGCTACACAGTCCACACGTAAAAAAGGTCGACAATCAGCTGCACAGCACTATGAGGATGATAGCTGGTACAATTAAATCAACTCCCACCCAATGGCTTCCAGTATTAAGTCACATCCCACCTCCAAATTTACGACGAGTCGACGCACTTACACGTGAATACAAAAAGATCATGAACAATATAAACCTGCCGATCCACCAAGATACCGAGAATGCACGAAATACCCGTCTCCGTTCTAGAAAACCACCAATGAAAACGGCAAGAATGATACATGAGGAGTTCAACATCACGAATGCATGGTCCCAAGAATGGAACGAATGGCAAAATAACATGCCCTGCATTACCCACAAGCCACCAGGTTTTGATCTTCCACGCAAAACATGGTCCACTCTAAATAGGATCCGAACCAGACATGGCAGATGTGCATACATGCTACATAAATGGGGAAAGAACCCGTCTCCTCAATGTGACTGTGGGGAGAACCAAACCATCGACCACATTATTCAAGAGTGTCCCTCAAGATCCTACAATGGTAGCCCTGAAGACTTCCTGTTTGCAACTTCAGAGTCAATTGATTATATAAATACACTTGATGTTTGTTTGTAACTATTTAAAGTTTGTCAAATACCTATATTACTAGTGTTTGTGTATTTGTTCTAAATGTGTTGTAATTGCCATACGATAAATAAATAAATAAATAATTCTATTTCACTTAAATCATTGTCGACTATTACACTTTCTCTACTACTACTTGGGTTCTCTTGCGTCCATGGACAAATACATGTAGGTTATTTTTCCCACGGTCTAAACATTTTCTTTATACACAGATAGACAGTTTCAAAAAACAAGCACCAAAAAATACTACAATTATAAAGACCACCTCAAAACAACGAAATTTTAACACAACTCAAAATTGAAGTAATTCACATCTATAATCAACTTCGTTGCAAAGATGACAACTAAACGAAAAATTTGTAAGTCCAGTCCCTAAGATAAGCACTTGCCGGTATTTTAACAATAGCACTACTCATTGTAAATTAGTCATTTTAGTACTTAAAGCAAACACTTGCGTATTAGTACAGTTAAAATTATTAGACAATAAATAGTAGCAAGAGAAATTAAACTTTTTTTCTACTTTTAAGAATAAAAAAGAAAGTTCCTTAGCCACAACCGAATTCAAAATTATTATGCACAATATATTTGAAGCATTATTTGGTTAAAACATCTCATTTTTGGTGGTAAAAAAATATCTTAATTTGTCTGGACTAAAGGTGGTATTTGTTTGAATTTTCCGACGGACGATAAATAGATGGAGGCAACTTTACATAGTGCAGTATGAACAGCTACCACGGTGAAACTCGTATTTTTGATCAGAATTTTGGCATTTTAGACAGTTACGCTTTTTTATAAGCATTGATCACATTCAAAACAAACAATAAATAACTGAAGGAAGCAACAGGGTAAAAAATACGTCAAATTATCTCTCTGAACCTCGACCTAACAAATTTTTTATGTGTACTTAAGTTTAGAATGCAAATACTTTTGCACCTTTCTAAAAATTATATGTTCCTTATCTCTGACAATGCAAGAGTAAACCATTCTAAGAACTTAAGCCGTATGCAGAAGAATCATATCCAGTCGCATGGTATATATTCTACATTAATAGAAACGACAGTTCTCATTGTCTGATTTTTCTATAGTAGAGGTGACACTTCAAACTGCTGTATCTACTACGAAAACTTACTGCTAATTTAATATCTTTTTTGCTCTTTTAGAAACACGCTTTGAGATTTCAGATTATGACAAAAATCTTCTTGCCTCTCTTAGTCATCATTATTTTGGCTTTACAACCCTGTGTGGGTCCTAGCCTCCCCAAGAATTTTTCTCCAGTCGTCCCTATCCATCGCCTTCCTCCGCCAAGCACGTATTTCCATATTTCTCATGTCTTCATCGATGTTATCTAGGAATCTTGTTCTGGGCCTTCCTCTTCTTCTTTGACCAATAGGTCTATCAAGGAGCGTTTTTCTAGCTGGGTCGGTTTGCTCCATCCGCATTACATGGCCTACCCACCTCAGACGTCATATCTTTATGTGTTTTACGATATCTGGTTCCTGGTATATCCTATAGAGTTCGAAGTTGTATCGTCTTCTCCAGACACCATTTTCATTTACCGCTCCATAGATGCGCCTTAGTATTTTTCTTTCGAAACATCCTAACATGTTTTCATTGCTTTTTGTTAAAGTCCAGGTTTCTGAACCATATGTTAGGACTGGGCGTATTATTGTTTTGTAGAGTTTTACTTTTGTATTTCTTGATATAACTGTAGATTTAAAAAGGAGATTAAGCCCAAAATAGCATCTATTAGCCGTGCAAATTCTGCGGTTTATCTCTGCGGTAGTGTCATTTTCAGTATTGACGAGCGTTCCCAGGTATACAAATTCGTTAACTGCTTCGATGACGTCATTTTCTATAACAAGTGGCCGTAGTATTTGTGGTTGCGTACCTATTTTCATGTATTTTGTTTTATTGGTGTTTATTATTAAACCCATTTTTGTAGCCGCTTCCTTTAATGCTACGTACGCCTCTCGTGCTGCGTTTTCCGTTCTCCCAACAATATTGATATCATCAGCATATGCTAAGATTTGTACAGATTTGTTATATATTGAACCGGTAGTTGTGATTTGTGACGTACGTATTACTTTTTCCAGAGCTAGATTGAATAGTATACAGGAGAGTGGGTCTCCCTGACGTAGCCCGTTATTTGTTTTAAAAAGTTCAGAGAGTTCCCCCTGGATTCGTACTTTGCATTCAACTTTTTCAAGGGTTAGTTTGGTTAAACTTACCAACTGATTTGGTACTCATAGGTCTATCATTGCTCTAAACAATTCTCTTCCATTTACAGAGTCGTAGGCTGCCTTGTAGTCTATAAATATGTGGTGCGTGTCTACACCGTATTCCAGTGTTTTCTCTAGAATTTGTCTTAGGGTTGAAATCTGATGAATTGTTGATTTACCACCTCTGAAACCAGCCTGGTATTGTCCTATTATTCGCTCTGCATATGGTGCCATACGATGGCATAGTATATTGAAGAATATTTTATACGCTGCATTTAGGAGCGTAATTCCTCGATGGTTAGAGCATTCAAAGATATCTCCCTTTTTGTGTATGGTGCAAAGTATTCCAATATTCCAATCATTGGGAAGGGACTTCTGTATCCATATTTCTTTTATAAGCTGCTGTAGCGCTATTATGATATCGTGGCCACCTTCTTTATATAATTCCGCTGGGAGATTGTCTATTCCGGGTGATTTGTTTCTGGCTAGTTTGTTTACAGCGTCTTTTACTTCCAGGATCGTTGGTGGATCCTCCTCCCTCTCGTCTGCTCCGCTTACCTCGCAGCTTTCGTCTTCCGGGTTTTCTTCTTCTTCCTCTATATTAAGTATCTGGTTAAAATATTCCGTCCATCGGTTTAGTAAGTCTGTTCTTGTTGTTAAGAGATCGCCATTTAAACTTCTACATTGATTTGTGTTTGCCTTAAATTCTTTTCTGTTGATGTTAACTTTCTTATAGAATGTTCTGAATTCTTTCTCTCTGTTGAAGTTTTCTATATATTGAAGTTCCTTTTTTAAGTGGTTTCGTTTCTTCATTCTGTGTATTTTCTTTTCTTCTCTTCTCTTTGTATGGTAATTCTCTATACTTGTTCTAGTTCGGCGGGTAAGCATTTTTGCATAGGCTTCATTTTTTTTCTGTGTTGCGTCTTTGCATTCATCGTCAAACCAGTGATTTTTTCGGGTACAAGTTTCTGTTCCTATTTCATCTTGTGCTGCTGACTCAATATCTTCCCTTATCCTGTTCCAGAATGAGTCTATATCTCTCTGGTCTTCTTCGCCTAGACTTTGATTCCTTAACCTATTGGTAACATTTTCCCAGTACTGTTTTGCATCTCTCAGCTTCTGTACATTCCATTTCTTTCTATTTATTTCTTTTTTTTTGTTGGAGTTTAAAATTCTAGCCCTTAGTGTTGAGATCACTAAACAATGGTCTGAGTCTATGTTTGCGCCTCTATAACTTCTGCAGTTTATTATGTCCGTTCCGTGTCTTGAATCTATTAAGATGTGATCAATCTGACTAGTTGTTCTTAAATCAGGGGAGGTCCAGGTTACCTTGTGTATATTCTTGTGTTCAAAATAGGTGCTAGCGACGGTCATGTTCAGTGCTGCTGCTAAGTTTATAAGTCGTAATCCATTATCGCTACTGCTGTTGTGTAGGCTATGCCTTCCTATAGTCGGCATAAAAACATGCTCTCGTCCTATTCTTGCATTCATGTCACCTAGCACTATTTTAATGTCATTTCTGGGGCATCTTCTGTAGGCTTGTTCTAGGTCTTCGAAAAACTGTTCTTTAATGTCTTCTAGTTTGTCGTCGGTCGGGGCATGTGCATTAATTAAACTGTAATTAAAGAATTTACCTTTTAAGCGTAAATAGCACATTCTTTGACTGTAGGCTTTAAAATCAATAACTAAGCCTTTTGTTCTTTGGTTTGCCTCTCTTAGTCCTGGCGTATTAATTAAGCGGGTGAGATCCTAATTGATTATGTTCCCAGTATTGGATTTTCCTTTTTACTTGAGTTTTGATAGTCTATAAAGATTTCTGTGTCCAGAAAAGGTGAGTTTACTTTTTGTTTAGCCAACTTGTCAGCTTCCTTAATTACCATGCCTTTTTTATAACCTGGCTCCCATATAAACGCTACCTTATTTTTTGCTGTGAGTTTCTTAATCAGATTGTTTGCAGTAGTTAAGAATAAGTAAAAAGGTTTATACATACATAAGTGTGAACTGCCTTTTGTTTGAAATTAGCCTTCGGTTTCCTCATCGGCCACAGCTCTCTGAGATACGATCTTAAAAATAAGACCAAAGAAAAAAATTATTGTTATTGTAAGAACAACAAAAAATCAGATCAAGTACCATGTGATTGCGTGGTGAGATTGTCTTAAAAAACGTTTGACTTATACGAAGTTACCATTTTATTTGATTGGACTTTATTGCACCTATAGTTTTTATATCTTTGCTGTTTTCCTTTCTTTGTTTAGTATTATTAAGTTTAGTGATTATTTTACAATAAAATCAGAGAGATTTTACTCGCTCTTCTTAAATAGTCCATTTCTACACGTCAATTTGTTTTTTTTTTCAATAAGTTTAGTATTTTTATTACTTCTGGTCTTGTATTTTTTGCTATAGGTCCCTTTTTGATGTTCCTCGTTTAGCTATTACTGTCCCTACATTTTATTTCTTCGCAATTTTTCTTAAAAAAGTTGGGGATCTTACTGGATTCTTTAATGGCTGTCGTCGCATCTCTCCATCTATGTTTTTTATCATTTGTTGTTGCCTGTTCCAAATCAATTACCTGCCATTGCTTCATCAATATTAGTCTCGCTCACTTCTTCGAGGGCATTCTGTTTATTTTCTGTCTTAGTGAATCCATTCTAATATTCTTCCAGGCTATCTGCCTGCTGCCATCCTCTTTATGTATCAAAACCATGCCAAGTCTGTTAAATTTCGATGTAGTTTAATTCAGTTACGTGTTAGTTTCTATTACTCCAGTCACTCGAACATTCCAATTTTTTCTGACTGAAACGATTCACTTGAAATTTGGTGAGTTGATGGAAAAGTGCTCAAGTTATATAACGTCATACCAGAAGTCCTTCCGGAAAAAGTAGGATCGACAATTACAAAAAGGAAACGAGGTAAAGTAGCTGAAATAGATAGCTTAACAGTGGAACTGCTAAATACACTGGCAAAAAAACTTGAAAAACCTTAGCAGGCATATTCATGATCTGTCTAAAATCAAGATGCATATCAGACCACTGGAATACATTAAACATAATTCCCATTCATAGAAAGGTAGCAAATAGGATATCAAAAACTACACACTTTTAAGTTTACTACCAATCATATACAAGATATTCACAGAGATCATTAACAACAGATTAACAAATGCATTAGATGCTGCACAGCCAAGGGAGCAAGCTGACTTTAGAAGTGAATTCAGTGGCCTGGATCATATCCATATGCCTCAAGGCCTAATGAGTAGATCTAAAGAAAATAAAATACTGCTAGCATTAACCTTCATAGATTTCGAGAAAGCTTTCGATCCTATATATCCCAAGGCAGAAATAAAATCTTTGACCAACCAAGGCATTGACAAACAATACATAGAGACTTTAGCAAATGTATACAGACTAGTAAAAGCTAAGGTAAAAATGTTTGAAAACACTCAAAAATTTTACACTACCAGAGGTGTCCGACAAAGAGACGCAATATCACCAAAGCTCTTCACTACAACTCTAGAAAATATATTCAGCAAAATAAACTGGCAGAACAAAGGCCTATCCATTGATGGAGAATACCTCAGCCATCTAAGATCTGCAGACGAAATCGTTCTGATTCCTAGTAATCCTTAACTACAAGAACTTATAAGCGACCTAAATGCAGCTAACAATAAGATACCTGTGACAATTAATACATAAATCTGGCTCCTTACTCCCAGAAATCAACAAAAAAATGAAACTGGCTTGGGCATCTTGTGGTGGAAATGCAGTTATATTTAAATCAAAGATGCCACTACATCTGAAGAAAAACGCACTTAATCAGTGTTTACTACCAATCATGACATACGGCTGCAAAACTTGGACATTAAAAAAAGATATAATAGTGAAACTCAAAGTCACTTAAAGGTTAATAAAGCGATGCATGCTAGGTATAACAAAAAGAGATAGAAAAAGAATATAATAGATCAGACAGAAAACCAAGGTCACTGATGTAATTCACAGAATTAAATCTTTAAAATGGCAGTGGACGGGACATTTAGAGAGAAGAACTCACAATAGATGGCCCACCAGAATGACACTGTGGTATCCAAGAGGCGTCAAAAGACCAAGAAGACATAAGGAAACAAGCCGGTATAACAAAAGCGAATATTAGACAATCGTGGCAAAAATGAAGAACGACTATGTAAAGGAGGCTGCACCATAATCGGTAGATGACGCTGAGAATGATGATGATGATGATATAACGTCGTTAAAGATGGACTCTTTGAATATTTGAAGGAAAACAAGGCAATATAATTAACCTAATATCCACCAGAATCAAAAAATAATCGTTTTCCTTCTACATCATATTTTATTTTAGTATTTTTCATTAGATCCAGAAGTTTGACTGGGTTACAATGCATTATTTTTGAAAAAAGTTATTTTAAATTGTATCGTCTATTTTGAAAATTTCTAAAAAATGTTCTTCTTTTTAAATAACATAAAAACTATAATATATACAGGGTGTTTCAGAAAGGTATGTCATAAATTAAGTCATGCATTCCGAGGACAAAAATAAATTGCAGCCCTTTGAAGTCACAAAATAAAAATTGTTTTTTTGCATTATCTCCTTAACTACTTGACATTTTGTAATAAAAATGGACACGTTACTTTCTTGTTCTCAAAGTATTTTTTATACAAAAGACAAAACAATATCTAACCGCACAGAAAAATTTTAAGGGGGATGTGCAGCCCTAAATCCCTCCAAACTTTTGAGTACGTTCAAATCAAATGAATTTGGTGGCATCATTAGTTTAACACATTATTTTTAAAACTTTTTTGCCTCTTATCACTTTTTCGAAACACTAGTTTTTTACAAACAGTTCCATCAATAATAGTCAATAATTTAAAGCTATTATTTATTGTGTGAATAAGATTAATATTAAAAATTTTGATATTACAATGGCCTACACATTTCAGGAAATGGCAGATATGCATTTAACTTTGGGTAAGTTGGATCAGATTAAATTATGATTTCAATAAACTATGGAGAATATCGTAGGTGAATGTCAAGGAAATAGTGCAGAAGCCGCAAGGCGTTATGCAGTAAAATACCCCAATCGAAATACACCCGATAGACGATTATTTCTGAACATTGATCGTCATTTACGGGAAACGGGTATATTCCAACCGCAAGTTGCTGGCAATAGTGGTCGTCTAATAATGGATGCAACTGATGAAGACATTTTAGAAATCATTGAAGAAGTCCCTGGAACAAATAAAAGGGTAATAGCTGCTCAACTAAATGTTACTCGCGTAAGGGTTTGGAGGCGTTTGTAGGATCAGCTGCTTAAACCCTATCACTTAACAACGGTTCAAGAGTTATTGGTTAAAGATTATCCTAAAAGGATTGGATTTTGCGATTGGGATATCACCGATTAAAATGTATGTCTTGGTGTGAACACCCTCGGTTTCGGGTGGTTCAAACCTTAATTTTTTACAATTGAAGGGTAGTTTGACTTTTTAATGAACCTAGCCGTATAGTTCTTGAAATTACCTTTCAAATGGCATATATCAAAGCTTGAAAATTAACTTACTTATGGAAGAATAACCGATGATATTTTTTGGAGATAATTTTAGAGTGTGAAAAATATACGTATTTTGGAGCTCTCACATCTCACATCTAAAGTGAGCATAATAGTTTTATATATTAACATCTCTTTCTTTGATATATGACGATTTTCTTAACATCATTGGACATTTCAAGTATTCTACAGCTAACTGTACTATCAAAAAGTGAAGGGGAATTCAATTGTGTGTCTTCCTTTTCTCCCAAAAAACAATTTACCATGTCTTTGTAGCTAGTAAAATAAGTATTTCTCCAATTGTATAGGGTTTTCCACACTTGGCTATTCTTAAACTGGTCAAAAAAGAAGCTTAAACAGCATTTTTGTTGCTTGAAGAAAAGGCAGCTATTTTCTTCTGCTCACCTTTAAGTTTAGCTTCTTGCATTTTAAAAAAATCTAGCAATTTTTCTGATAGGTTCTGGTGTTTCAAATTAAAATGCTGCAGCAAGGAACGGCTTCATTGAATGATTTGAAAAGATCTCAAAGCATATTACAAATAACTCTTCGTTAACATCGACAAAAGAAAATCCCATTTTTAAATAATTTGAATCATATCGTGTGTTAACTGTTTTTTGTATTTTACGATTTAAGTTTAAATCAACGTTTGTTACCTTGCTTGAAGTACATGGTAAATCACTTGTTTCTTGAACAGAACCTAAGGCTATTGGCGACTGCTCCACAATTTCACAATCAGCGAATTTCAACAATGCTCCCGTACTTTAGTTTTCTGGTCACCTACTGAACTTGTAACGTAAAATACTATTTTATTTTTTTGTGTTATTTTATGCGGTGTTAGGTTTGGCTGCGTTTTTCTTTTTGGTCTATCTCCATCTTCAAAAGATTGTTTATCTCTAAAAATTTCGGTTAAATAGTTTGTTTCTACATTTTCTCATCTATTTCGCTATGGATCTGTCTAGCTAGAGGAACATTCAATAAAATGGGAGATAAACAACAATATTGTCTTATACATTTTATTCTCAGTGCTTTTATATTTTTGAAAAATTATTTAAAAATTACTAGAATCCAGTGAACTTTTGCCAGGGAAATCAAAATTAACAGAATAGTTTCATGTAGTGGAAATGTGAGATACTAGAAAAAGTGCGCAAAAATGAGACAGTTAATATTTTTAAAGAAATAAAAACAGAATTTTAGTACTACCTAATATATAAAAAACGATAGCCAAAGCTTTATTATATAGCTATTATGCAATGAAAATATAAACTTATTAATAACTTAATATTCCTTTAATGTTCTAAAAAAGCGTAAAATTACTATATGCATTTCTAAATAAAAAATAAAATTTTAATTCGTTTCCCAACTTTCATCGTTCGAGTCGCTGTTTGATTCGGTTTAAATCGGTAAAAACCTTCAATATATCGAGATTACTTCCATAGTAGTTAGCCCTTTTGCGCAACAGTCTGTCTAAAAGATTAATTAAGTTAAGTCCAATTGTTTAGCAGGTGCAAAAGTGAGACATTCTTTACGATAAATATGAGACAAGGTTAAGTAAAAAATGAAACTAATAATTATATATTTTTTAGCAAAATGCCAAGAAAATATGTGAAAAAGCTAAAACATGTAACGATGAAGACCTCAAAGTAGCATTAAATCTTATCAAAGAATGTAAGATTAGTTTAAGAATAGCATCAAAACGGTTGAAGATAGAAAAATCCACGTTAAGTAGACGTTTCCATGAAAAACACAATAAAATGAAAGGTCGAAAAACCGATCTTAGACCCGAAATGGAATGATCTGGCAGAAAAACTTAGAATTTTGCCCAAATGGGGTTTTGCCATGACAAAACAAGAAATCTTAGAAACGGTTAAATCATTTGTAGATGAGAATAACATCATAACTCAATTTAAAAACAACAAATCTGGGCTCGACTGGTTTTTGTAACAGGCAAAAGGTAAGCCAGAAGAAGATGGAGCAATTAGAATTAAATAGACAAACGGCAACCAGCGATCCATTTTTATTTTATGGATTTTACGACGCGTACAGAAAACCATCAATAAATTAAACCTAAGTAACTCACCTGAGCTTATTTGGAACATTGATGAAACCGATCCTTCTTGTATTAAGAGTGTGGCTGGAAATGAGCAAAAAGTTCATGGGAATATACAGAGCGCAGGAAAAGAAAATACCTCTATCTGACATGTATGTCAGTTTCCGGCAGATTAGTACCACCACTAATTATTTTTCAAGGAGCCAACATGACATACCGACCACTTTTTATACATTCTCGGAAAAAGGTTCAATGACTACCAATATTTTCCAGTAGAGGTTTATAAAATTTTGTGCAATAGTACCCCAATGACCATTAATTATAATTCTGGATGATCACATTACCTACTTGGACAAAAATACAATTGAACGGGCAACTTTAGAACTTTACTGAAACTTCCAGCACACACCACCGACCTTTTACAACCTGTAGACAAATGCTACTTTGGACCACTAAAGCTCCGTTGGAATGAAAAATTAACTAACTGGCAACGTAAAAATCAAAGAAAGTTATGGAAATCTGAATTTTTGGATTTATTATGTGAATTATGGAATGAAGGAAACGATCATTTCCTCCTTCTCTAGTACTGGAGTCTTTCTCTGTGACAGAACAAAGTACCCCATAGACCGTGTGGATCCTGAGAAACTGAATAGGTAGTATAATGCTGAAAGTACAGTCGACCAAGTAGAAATTTCTGAGGAACAAGTTTTTTCCCAGCAAATTCATTTATAAATCCTTCCAATCCAGAAACGTACGAGGTCGATCCTATAGACGTAGTAATGAAGCTTCCTAATCCGACTTCCCATGGTGGGACAGAATGCATAAAGAAGTCAGTAATATTTGAAATAGATCTTTCTTCTTACAATGTTCAATAAACCTTAAATTTTTGTTAATCTACATTTCTATTAGAATAATGTTTCATTTTCTATACCTACCTTTAATTTCTTTCTTTTATATAAAAAAAAAGTATTTTCTAATATAGCTTGTGTATTATTTTTGTACCGCGCCCAAACTCACTTTATTTTCTCTCAAACTCAATTTTACTGACTTACGCAGCTTTTAAATATGTCTCTAATTTGCCCAGAGGCTGTCTCAAAATTGTACTTTAAGAGGGGTGAAAAATGAGACACATAAATGTAATACTTTTAAAAAAGTTAATACTTTATTGGTAAATTGACCAAATGAGAAGGTTCTGTATATATTTCTGCACATAAACATGTTTTTCTCTTTTAATTCTATTGCCTTTTAGGCATCAAAAATCAAAAGATTTAAAATTTAGATGGTTTTTTAAGTATCTATATAGAGCAGTTAATACCTTAAATGTCTCACAAATGATGCCAATGAAAAATTATGTCAAAAAATTTGAGACAACGGATGAAAATTCCAAAATAAATAACAGTGAGAGCAAGCACACTCTTTAGAAAAAATTGAGAAACAAGTTTAACCAAACTACTGCATCTAATTATTTCCCTACACGTTGCTCGAAGAGGTTTAAATTTGTTGATCTGTGGTATTAAAGTAACACCACGGCCCGAGGATTAGTCTAATAAATAATTAACACACGCGACATATTTATAGCCTTTCAAGGATACCTATCGAAAACCAGAATTTCTTCCGAAAGAACTGGCTGCCCTCGGTGGTCATTAATATATTTTAACGCTTCCTTTTCGAATTAAACTATTGAACCCGGACGATAACAAGCAACTTGTTTGGTTCTCGAGCAGTCATCAATCTATTACAAAATATATCGAAACTCTGTTGATAAAAGATTAAGAGAAAGTCGATTATATCTAGAAATGGGTACCTACTCTGTCCCAAACGTTTATCAGATAAGAAACGCAGGCAGCTGCCTTCATTTCTCTAATCAAAAATGATGTAATATATCATTGTTATTTTATATTTAATATTGATTATACTTTAAAATATTCATTTTAATATTATAATATATCCTGAATGTATGGATAGATTAATCAATGAGTTATTTTTGAATGAGTGGCTACGAAACAAATTTTCGCGCTAAAAGAAATATAATGTACCTGTTACAATTATAAAACCAAAATATATAAAATGTTCATAGATTTTTAACAAGCATGTAACCCAAGCTTCACACACAATAAAAACAAATCAAATGTTCCAGACAGTGAAAAAAAATACAAATACCGAAAGAGATGATGCGATTAGTAAAAATAACATTAGAAACAAAAAAAACGAAATCGGATGGGAAGGATTTAGCTCAGATGAGTTTGAATTAAAACAATGACCGAGGTAAGGGGATCTACTGTATTCGTTACTCTTTAATCTAACACTTAAAATAATAATTAGAAGATGCAAGATCAAAATAAAGAATACAATTTTTAAAAATGACCGTTATTGTTTGAATTTTATGGACTTCAGAGTTTGACAGCACGTTAAAGGTCAAAAAAATTAATCATGTGCTAAATCGTAAGTGTGGACACTTCACAATGTTTGGAATATTGATATTCACATTTCTCAAAAATATTAAAGCCTATAATACCTAATTTTTTTTATATTTAGAGAGACAGAAAGAGTGATCATTCACTACAAAAAGGGCCATTTCAGTATTTTTACCCACTGACATACAGTTTATTACATTATTTTTTACGAGTAATACGCACTATAACTGCATAACTGAATAATAAATTACCTATTTCAGAATAACATGCTCAATATTTCTTACAAAAAATGATCTGAATGTCCTGAAAATGACCTCTAAATATTGTCTAAAAAGTTGAAGAATACAAAAGTGCAATAAACTGACTCTAATCTTCATTTAGTATTTTTCTGAGGGCTGAGTTTCAATAGACCGCAGCGTGGAAACTGCTCTACTAGGTACAACACCCTACCAGGTACGTAAGTTGTCTATAGAAATTAAGATAGCTATGATCGCAACCAGCGTTCTGAAAAGAGATGGTACATGATGAAGAAACTGTTCGCGCTATCGACATTTATAGGCAAATAAAGGCTGTTTATGGTGAGAATATAATGAACGAATCTTCAGCGAGGAAATGTGTGTGGGAAGTGAATTATGTTTAACCAAGTGTGCACGATGAAGAACGCAGTGGAAAACCTTCCCTTGTCACGGCGGAGTTGAAGGAAAAAGTTGATGACCAAATTCAGAAGAACCGGCGATTCACTTCAACCACATTGCATGCCTCTTTTCCACAAATTTCTCGATGCCTCTTACATGAAATAGTAACTAAGCCCCTTTGAGATAAAAAATGAGTGAGCTAGGTGGGTATCAAAGGTTCTGATAGAAGTCCATAAGACAAAACGAATGGGAGCAGACCTTGATTTCTTGACCCGATATGACAATGATCTGAAACTCTGAGATAGCGCGTTGTTTTTTGGGACCGTTAAGGTTTAATCAAGTAGAGTTTATGCCTAGGGGTAAAACCTATTGCGAAACCCTTCAAAGAATAAAACAAGCAATACAGAATACACGAAGTGGCATGTTGTCGAAGAAGGAGTTTCTGATTACGACAATGGTTGGCCCCATGCATCGGCAAGAACTCAGCAAGAACTTCAACGTCTACAATGGGAAATTTTCGAGCACCTTCCCTACAGCCCAGACGATTATTATCTGTTCCCGAAATTGAAGGAATTCTTGGGCGGAAAGGATTTTGGTAATGACGAAGAGCTCAAATATGAAATGGTATTCTGGCTCAGTCGTTTGGCGGTGGAAGACTACAATACCAGCATCAAAAAACTGATTCCAAGATATAACAAAAATGCCTTGACAATCAAGGGTACTACATTGGAAAATGGCCTAAGCTACTGTGACTTTGATATCATGTTTTTCGTTTATTTGCCAAAACGTTCTTTACTTTCTGGACGAACAATGTTTTCTTTATTTTTTGACGACCCTATATTTAAAATGCTTATCAGTATACTAATAAATATGTTATAAGTGTGCGTGAAAATATCAGCTCATTTGTATTTTGATAAATTGTGGGCAAAAAATATATGTTGACTTAATGAGAAAGCTGGAAGCTTTTGAGATGAAGCCTTTTAGAAGAATTTTGAAAATACTATGGACCAATCATATTACAAACGAAATGGTGTTGCACAGAATGGGAAGGGACAGAAATGTTGACCATCATTAAAAGAAGAAAGACAGCATATATGGGGTAAATACATAGAAATGAGAAGTATGAGTTGTTGCAGCTGATTATGAAGGGTAAAATCGAAGGAAAAAGGGGTCGTGGTAGACGACAAATATCCTGGCTGAAAAACATTCGCGACTGGACCGGGTTAAATGCACAGAAGTTTCTAAAAAAAGCAGAAGATAGAGACAAATTTGAAATAGTAATATCCAACCTTCATTAGTGGAGTCGGTACTAGATGAAGAAGAAGTCGTCCAAAGATTCTTATTTTATTATGATATGTCTAAGATTTGACGATTTACTAACTCGAAAAGAAGGGAACAGACGATAAATTTGATGGAGACTCCCTCTCCTGTATTCGATTCAATCTGGCTCTGGAAAAAATAATACGTATGTCAAAATTACAACCAATGGTTCAATATATAAACAATTCAGTGCAAATCCTTGCATATGCCGATGATATCAATACTGTTGGGGAAAACGCTGTACGCGAGGCATATGTAGCTTTAAAGAAGCGGTTACAAAAATGAGCCTAATAATAAACACAAACAAAACTTAATAAATGAAAATAAGTACACAACCACAACTCCTACGGCACTTGTTATAGAAATAACGTCATCGAAGCAGTAACGAATTTGTATACCTGAGAGCGCTCGTCAACCCTGAAATAATACTACCTCAAAGATAAACCGCAAAATTTGCATGGTCAACAGGTGCTATTTTGAGCTCAATCTCCTTCTTAAATCCTCAATTATATCGAGAAATACAAAGGTAATACAAAACAATAATACGCCTAGTCCTAACATATCGTTCATAGACCTGGAACAAAAAGTAATGAAAACATGTTAGGATGTTTCGAAAGAAAAGTACTAAAGCGAATCTATGGAGCGGTGAATGACAATGCAGTGTGGAGAAGACGATACAACTTCGAACTGTATAGAATATACCAGGAACCAGATATATTAAGATAGAACGCCGAAGGTGGGTAAAGCAGATATAGATGGACCAAACAGACTCATCTAGAAAATCGCTCCAAAATAGACCAATTGGTCAAAAAGAAGAGAACAAGGTCATGAATAGGAATGACTGGAGAGAAATTCTTGAGTAGGCTAGGACTTACACAATGTTGTAAAGCCAGAATGATGATTCCTCTTCATTAAGTTTTAAGCATTCTGGAAGTTCTACCCTTGTAAATTTCGCCATTTCCTAGTTTGCCGATTAATTTTTCGAGTTGACTAGAAAATTACAAAGTTTAACGTTAGTTTATATGCAACTTGAGTACTCCGTTAATTAGATTTTAAAATGTTAGAGATTTTATTACCAGTTGTGCGGTTAAGTGTGTAAAGAAATAATTTCTTTATTTTAGAAATGGATATGTAGTGTTTGTAAGTCGATTATTTGAACTCTTGAACGGAGATTAGTTTGTCGATTACATTACGTCTAACCATCGCATTGTTTATTGTGGATTGTGTGACATTATTTACTTCCTTTAAGTAATTTTATGTGAAAGTGGAATGTTAAGCGGTATATTTACATTACATGAAAACCATCTATTTTTGTTATAAATCGTGGTTTGAAAATAAAGATATAACACGATTAGTTTGGTTAGGTTTGCTGTAGATTAGTGTTTTTGTGATGTTATCTAAAAATTTAGTACTTATGTTTATCTCTAACTCTAATGTAAAATTAATATTTAGATGAATATTATTAATATAGTTAATGTAATCATGAGCTTACCATCCGTCTCGTTACTTATTAATAAAAAATAGATAGACAATATT